>NC_141037.1:36230681-36391590 GCF_052040795.2 Danio rerio
TCTAAAAAAGTATTGCCAGTACGTGTCCTGACCAGGGGCAACGACAGAATCTTTCCAAGTGAATCAGAGGCTATATGTTCACATTAATCCAGATGTGGTACTTTGAATTGAATGGCTCTATTTTAACAATCCAAGGACATCGTCTAAAGCAGTGTTTCTCAACTGGTGGATCACGTACCAAAAGTGGGTCGCGGGAACATTTTCAGTGCGTCGCGGAGTGTGTGGTCAAAAAAACAACTAAAGTTTAATTTTTAACTTATTTTGCTTATATCAGACTTTTATTTTGAAATGCACAGGCGAAAACCGTACACTTTGACATGTGAAATTTCATTTCATTATGGCGACAAATATGTTGAAGTGTAAGTACAACCTCGAATATGTAAAGTGTGGATTTATTTATGTTGACAACAAAAAAGGCTTAAAACCTCCGTGTGTCATATGTAGTGAGGTGCTCTCACAAGAGATCATGAAACCTTCTAAATTAAAACGACAAAACATCCCATTTGCAAGGACAAACCTGTGGACTATTTTCAAAGATGACTCCAATAGCTGAGGACATTACAAAAGTGCCTAACATCTTCAAGTTCAAAACAAGTAAAGGCACTTTAGGCCAAGAAAGCCCACACAACAGCAGAAGAGCAAATAACTGGTGATTATCATAAAAACGGTTATGATTATTTTAATCTTTTTACTTTATTTGCTGGTTTGTTCTGTTCAACAGGATCAGTGTTTATGTTTTATTAACAGTTCAGTTGAGTTAATGGTAACTGAACTTTTCCTTACCCTAACCACTGTTTACAGTATTTGATGTTTTTACTTTGTAATATTTTTATCATTTGATACGTTTTGTTAAATGACAGCAATGAAATTGAACAAGATAAATCTTTGTTAAATGACAGCAATAAGCAAGAATTTATCTTATATAACTCTTGGTGATTTTCTTATGATTTATCTGTCACTACTTGTGTGTGTTAAGAAATAAATACAAATGAATTATAATTGCTAAAGTTATATTATAGTTCCTAAACATTTTGGTCGCGGCTTGATGACCATGTAAAAATGTGGGTCCCATGGCCAAACCAGTTGAGAACCACTGGTCTAAAGTGCATGCTGCAGATGCACTTTTGCTATTTTAAAGACAGAAATAACAGTCTGCCCATCTGACACATGGTATAAAAGGCTTGTTATCATTCCCTTAATGAAATATGGGTGTGTCTTGAGCTTAACTTGCATAAAGCCAATCAGAGTCTTCGCTCCTACTTTCTGTTAGAGTATGGTTGCGCTATGCTGGATTTGCTATTTACATGGTAGATTCTGTTAAAAAAAAAAAAAAGTAGGGAGAAAAAATGAGAGCAGGTACTGAAACAAGCTGAGGAGTGTTAAAAGCAATTTTTCACAACCCTTCCAAATATGGTCAAAACTGAGCTTTTCATTCTAGAATTTTTGTGGTTATAATTTGGGCCATATAGGTCATGGTAATGGTAATATCGTAACTAAAACTTAATATATGAAATTAAAAAAATGAGTTTTTAACTTTTATTCAATGCAAATCCAATTAAACGTTTTTGATCAACAAAAAAGTCCCTCATATAAAATATCTACTAAAACACAGGAAATATTACTTAACAAACTGTATTATAAAAAAAATCATAGGAATATTTTTACATTAGTCAATAATATTACTGAAATTAATTTAAAAACTGAATAAATACAAATTTACACAAATAAATTAATAGATTCAATGATTGGCTAAAATCTGCGAATCCCTGCATGCACAGATTCTGTGTGGACCTAGTTATAACTGAGCATATTAAACTGTTTTGGGAGAGTTTTTTAACTTATCTCTGTACATAACTACTCAGTAGATATCAGAGAACAATCTATCACATTGAATCAATACATTCTATGCAACCTTTAATGAGCACTGAGAATTCTGACATAATTTTGTCTATTTTTTAAATGCAATTTTAAATGCAACCTTTGTCATGATCAGAGTTGGAATATGCATTACAGTATTCTAATAAAAATTTTGTGAAATGCAGTTATGTGATGAATTACATTTTAAATTTGTGTAATTTGATTACAGTTACTAAAGTCAATGTAATTTGGTTATTTACATTACAAATATATTTTTCAGAAGAAAAAAAATGCTTCTTTTAAATAACATTTTCCACTGCACAGTTAAAAAAAAAACATGTGCTTTTAAATTGCTGGAGAACGCTAGCTGAAATGGTTGCCGATGAGAGTGGCTGCTTCTTTAAGTGGAAATACAGACATTTTGATTACATTGAATGTAAAAGCAAGCAATATTGATGATAAAAATTGAGCTCTCGCTCCTCCTCCTATAAGCTGTTTTAATGCGTACACCAACTCCACCCCTAACCCTAGCCCCATTGACATCACACGTAGAAGAAGTGCAAGAAAGGAGGAGTGAGAGCTCAAGCTCCCCCTCGCTGGAGCTCAGCTCTGCCCAAATGGCTCTGCAGTGAGCACCACTTGTAAAAATTCAATCTATGTCCAGTCTCTAAAGATCTTTCATCTGCTTTTAACTCAACCAGAAACTTCATTCATTCATTTATTTTCTTGTTGGCTTAGTCCCTTTATTAATCCGGGGTCACCACAGCGGAATGAACCGCCAACTTATCCAGCAAGTTTTTACGCAGCGGATGCCCTTTCAGCTGCAACCCATTTCTGGGAAACATACAAACACACATTCACACAAACACTCATACACTACAGACAATTTAGCCAACCCAATTTACCTGTACTGCATGTCTTTGGACTGTGGGGGAAACCAGAGCACCCGGAGGAAACCCACATGAACGCAGGGAGAACATGCAAACTTCACACAGAAACGCCAACTGAGCCGAGACAACAGCACTACCTACTGCGCCACTGCTTTGCCCTCAACCAGAAACTTGTTTAAGCATTTAAATAAAAGCTTTCTACAGTATGACATTATTCATCATCATTAAGGACACCAATGGCCAAAAATACAGCAGCACAACTCAGCCTAAACAGGCTAAATTGGATTTTTGTGCAGGATCGGAGTGAAGGTCTAAATGTGAAGAGAAGCATAGCTGCTTATGGAGCTGTTTACAAACCACGTCTTTTGCACGTGCACGTACGTCATTTGCAATGAAGGTGCGCGGCTTGCGCACACATGTTTGGAGCCCATATTGCATGCGCTCACATTTTCCAGGTGCACCAGTTGAAAACCACTGGTGACACGACAAGAACTGACCAATCAGCTTCATGCTTTGTATGGAATATACACATATAGGTAGACTAAATACCTCACACAAACACAGAACACCCAAACACTGCAGAGCTTTTGTATACTATGGATGTGAGTGGTTACAGGTATCTAGTTCCCCTTCGGTTGGGGAACTTCAGTGCCATGAATGGGAGGATTCGGATCAGAAGCCGCTTATCTGGAGAGTATTGAACGGGCCAATGAATGAAATTAATTGGCAGCGTAAGCTTGCGCAGGTGTGCGACATCTGCAATTATCTCAGCATATAAGCACACCTGAAGCCAGCAGACGCCATCCTTTTCGCTTCAGATCCTTTCTGAGTGAGTCGATGAGGGTTCCTCTTGCTGATCAGCACTTCAGAGCGAACGAGTGTGTCTCCCGGTCCAGAGTGGGTCTTCGCGGTGGCAGACGGTCGAGCTGGGTTACTCCCTTGCCTGCGGTTCTTTGGGTCCGGTCCTCCAGAGCGGTGCGTATAGTTGCAACTTTCCTAAAAGAGCAACACAGTCGTGCAGCACGTCCTTTTCAGGATGGCGCTCCGACTGTGCGTTTCTGGATGCGGGGGTTTCCTGGCTCCGGATGATGGACACGATCACTGCATTGCATGTTTGGGGGTCCAGCATGTTAATGCGGTGCTCGCGGGCGGTTCATGTCGTCATTGCGATGCCATGACCGTTGCACAGCTAAGATCGCGGCTAACTTTCGCAAGAGAGCGAGCCACCCCAGTTGCCTCCTGTTCTAAAAAAGCAGCGGGCGCTCGGGCAGATCTGAGGGTTTCAGCGGGAGCTAATCCGCCGCCCACGGGCTCGCGGACCTCTCGCTCCTCACGGCGCTCCATCCAAGCTTCGGGTGGTGAGAGTGATCCGTCTAACCAGATGGTAGCTCTCACACTCGCTGACACCGGAGATCAGATGTCCTCCGCGGCATCGGAGGGTGGGCTTTCACTGTCCGACGAAGATCCGGACCCGCTCGCCCCCTCCGGGCAGGTGAGCGCTGTCAAATCGGATCCTGAAGCGGACATGTTAGCCGTGCTTTCCCGGGCTGCTTCGGCCGTGGGGTTGGAGATGGTTTATCCCCCAGCTCCGCGGCCGGACCGACTAGATGGGTGCTACATAGAGGACCAGAAGGCAAAGCCTTCGAAGCCTCTCGTCCCCTTCTTCCCGGAAGTGCACAGTAGGCTCACGCAGTCCTGGAGGGCACCTTTCTCTGCCCGTGCTGCGAGTGCCTCCGCCCTCACCGCCCTTGACGGCGGAGCTGCCAGGGGGTATGAGGCGATCCCGTCAGTGGAGCGCGCTATCGCGGTCAATCTTTGTCCGCGCGGCGCCTCTACGTGGCGGGGTTTGCCCCGCCTCCCGTCCAAAGCCTGTAGGTTGTCTGCCTCCCTCGGAGCCAGAGCTTATAAGGCTGCGGGCCAGGCTGCTTCTGCTTTGCACGCGATGGCCACCTACCAGCGCTACCAAGCGCAGGCGCTGGCCGAGCTGCACGAGGGCGGGTCCAACCCAAGCTTATTACATGAGCTGCGCACCGCGACCGACTATGCTCTTCGGACTACTAAGTCCGCCGCTTGTGCGCTGGGGAGGACGATGTCCACACTTGTGGTTCAGGAACGCCACCTCTGGCTAAACCTGGCCGATATGCGCGACGTTGACAAAGTTCGCTTTCTTGACTCGCCCATATCCCAGGCTGGCCTGTTCGGCGACACCGTCGGTGAATTCACCCAGGAATTCAAGGCGGTGAAAGAGCAGTCGGATGCGATGGGCAATGTCATCTATCGGCGTGGCCGTAAGCCCGCTCCGCCCGCCGAGCCATCCACCTCCGCTGTTCCTCGCCGAGGGCGCCCGCCAACGAGTGCTGCCCCGCCCCCGCCTGCGCCTCCGGCCAAGCGGGCGCGGCGTTCACCTCGAAAGCAGGCAGCCCCTCCTGCCCAGGGCGCCGTTAAGGCCGGTAAACGGACCCGGAAGCGTCCCTGAGACAGGCCATCCGGAGAAGAGGAAACTTGCTCTTTCCCCGCTGGAGGGCGGGGCCCCGATAACAACGGTACTTTTCAGTGCCACCAAAACATCAGTAAAAGAGCACTTTTTCTCTTCCCCGGATGTGACTGCACGAGTTCTGCCAGTCCGGGACGCGCTGCCTTCCGGCTCGCAGACTCTACGTGCTTCGCCAGTGGCTCACGAGCGCTGGGGGGACGGTCTCCCTTCCCTCAGCCCTCCAGCCCCCTCTCCGGAGTCAGGGTGCGGAGCCAGAGCGAATCGCTCTCCTCCAGCTTTTCCGCGGGACCCTCGTGCTTCCCGGATCAGCACACCCACTCCGCGCTGCCCCACCGCTGGTACGTCAGCGATTGTAGCGATGACTCCATTAGCGAGGGCTCTGCCTGCCTGGTTAGCGCGGGCCAGCCCCTCGCGGTGGCTCATACGCACAATCAGACTCGGTTACGCGATTCAGTTCGCGAAACGGCCCCCCAAGTTTACGGGCGTGTATTTCTCCAGGGTCAACCCCCTGTCCGCCCCTGTCTTGCGAGAGGAGATTGCTGCCCTCCTGGCGAAGGGTGCAATCGAGCCGGTTCCTCCAGCCGAGATGGAGAGTGGGTTTTACAGCCCATACTTCATCGTACCCAAAAAGAGCGGTGGGTCACGGCCAATCCTAGATCTGCGCGTTTTGAACCGCTGTCTGCACAAGCTGCCGTTCAGAATGCTCACGCAGAGGCGCATTCTCCAATGCGTTCGTCCTCGGGATTGGTTTGCAGCCATAGACCTGAAGGACGCGTATTTCCATGTCTCCATTCTTCCACGCCACCGCCAATTTCTGCGGTTTGCGTTTGAGGGTCGAGCGTGGCAGTACAAGGTCCTCCCCTTCGGGCTCTCTCTGTCTCCGCGGGTCTTCACCAAACTCGCGGAGGGTGCCCTAGCGCCCCTTCGGCTCGCGGGCATTCGCATACTCAGTTATCTCGACGACTGGCTGATTTTAGCCCACTCGCGGGAGCAATTGATTATGCACAGGGACGAGGTGCTTCGGCATCTCCGCCTACTGGGGCTTCAGGTCAACCGAGAAAAGAGCAAACTCGCCCCCGTGCAGAGGATTTCTTTTCTCGGGATGGAGCTGGACTCGATCACCATGGTAGCGCACCTCTCCGAGGAACGCGCTCGCCTGTTGCTGAACTGTCTGAGGGAGCTCGACAGCAAACTAGTGGTCCCACTGAAGTTCTTTCAGAGGCTCCTGGGGCATATGGCATCCGCAGCCGCCGTCACGCCGCTCGGGTTGCTCCATATGAGACCACTTCAGCACTGGCTTCACGATCGGGTCCCCAGACGCGCATGGCACGCGGGCACACACCGGGTCTCGGTTACTGCGCTGTGTCGCCGCGCCCTCAGCCCTTGGAACGACCCCTCGTTCCTACAGGCCGGTGTGCCTCTAGGACAGGCGTCCAGCCATGTTGTTGTTTCAACAGACGCTTCCAACACGGGTTGGGGGGCCGTGTGTCGCGGGCATGCGGCTGCGGGCCTCTGGAAGGGTGCCCAGCTGCATTGGCATATCAATGGCCTAGAGCTGTTGGCAGTGTTCCTCGCTCTCCACCGCTTTTTACCGGTGCTGGAGCGGCAACACGTGCTGGTCAGGACGGACAGTACGGCGGCGGCGGCGTATATCAACCGCATGGGGGGTATGCGCTCTCGCCACTTGTCTCAGCTCGCCCGCCGTCTGCTCCTCTGGAGTCACCCGCGGCTGAAATCGCTGCGCGCCATTCACGTCCCAGGCACGCTCAATCGTGCAGCCGATGCGCTCTCACGACAGCTGTTACGCCCTGGAGAATGGAGACTCCACCCCGAGTCTGTTCAGCTGATATGGGCGCGATTCGGGGAGGCCCAGATCGATCTGTTTGCTTCCCCCGAGAACGCTCACTGCCAGTTGTTTTTTTCCCTGACCGAGGGCTCTCTCGGCACGGATGCACTGGCCCACAGCTGGCCTCGGGGCATGCGCAAGTATGCGTTTCCCCCAGTGAGCCTGCTCGCGCAGTTTCTGTGCAAGGTCAGGGAGGACGAGGAACAGGTTCTGCTAGTTGCGCCCCTTTGGCCCAACCGGACCTGGATATCAGAGCTCTCACTCCTCGCGACGGCCCTCCCCTGGCGGATCCCTTTGAGAGAGGACCTACTCTCTCAGGGACAGGGCACCATCTGGCACCCTCGCCCCCATCTTTGGAACCTCCACGTGTGGTCCCTAGACGCGAGGAAGACTTAGGTAACCTACCGACTGCGGTGGTTAATACCATCACTCAGGCTAGAGCCCCCTCCACGAGGCGCGCCTACGCCCTGAAGTGGAGTCTATTCACTGAATGGTGCGTCTCTCGCAGAGAAGACCCCCGAAATTGCCAGATTAGTGTTGTGCTCTCTTTCCTTCAAGAGAAGTTGGACAGCAGGCTGTCGCCCTCCACTCTCAAGGTTTACGTGGCCGCCATCTCCGCTTATCATAGCGCGGTAGCTGGCGGCACCGTGGGAAAGCATAAGCTGGTCATCCAGTTCCTTAGGGGTGCTAGGCGAATTAATCCATCTCGCCCCCCTCTCATGCCCTCTTGGGATCTCGCCCTCGTTCTCACGAGTCTGCGATCCGATCCCTTTGAGCCACTCGAATCAGTATCTCTAAGATTTCTGTCCCTGAAGACAGCTCTGCTGGTTGCGTTGGCCTCCATCAAGAGGGTCGGGGACCTGGAGGCATTTTCGGTCAGTGACTCGTGCCTGGAATTCGGGCCGGATTACTCTCACGTTATCCTGAGACCCCGCCTCGGTTATGTGCCCAAGGTTCCTACCACCCCCTTTAGAGATCAGGTAGTGAACCTGCAAGCGCTGCCCCCGGAGGAGGCAGACCCAGCCCTTTCTTTACTTTGTCCAGTTCGCGCTCTGCGCATTTATGTGGACCGTACTCAGAATTTTAGATCATCTGAGCAGTTCTTTGTCTGTTATGGCGGTCGGCAGCAGGGAAGTGCCGTATCGAAACAAAGATTATCCCACTGGATTGTGGATGCCATTTCACTCGCTTATTCGAGTCGAGGTCAGCCGTGTCCCCCGGGAGTACGTGCACACTCCACTCGGAGCGTTGCATCCTCTTGGGCGCGTGCACGCGGCGCCTCTCTAACAGACATCTGTAGAGCTGCGGGCTGGGCGACACCCAACACATTTGCAAGGTTTTACAATCTGCGAGTGGAGCCGGTTTCCTCAAGGGTATTAGGTAACCCTTTGGTGATTGAGGAGACAACTCGGTAGGGTGTTGAAACACGCTTGCTGCGCCATTCTCCCTAACACGGAGGTACGTGCGCCTTTTTTATCTGTCAGTAAAGTTCCCCGTCAGGTGAGCCCTGCAGATTCCTCCGTGGCCCCCAGCACTGACTCAGCGGAGGAGTCACTTGCTGGCCCACTACGTTGTAGGTCTGCCCGCTGGTCAGCCCGCGTTTTGGGTATAGGTGCCTGCTATGCGTGATCCCCACTAGGCGATCCCATATGCTTATTCCGCCACGGTTAAGTCCCCCCCCTGGGCGGACCCGTGTCTTCCCTCTCCGCTAACCACTCTTTGCTATGCGTACTCCCCCTTTTTAGGGCTAGTCCATAGGTAAATTCTGCCATCTATCCCCCCCTTGGGTAACGGATGGCCTCCGCAGCGTCCTCCCTATCGGGATTGCACGCTTCCCAACGTACTGTCGTATTTCCTAGAATTATCTAGATGCTCACGACTTCCCAAAAATATATCTAAATCCGTAAAACTTCTGTTGAAGTAGGATAAATTAGGGCCAGGGACACGTTGGAGGACCGCGCCCCCCATGATGTGGGTGCGTCACGCTTGCTTGACTATCTCCTCATCGGGGGTGTTGGTAAGGTGCAGTCATT
This sequence comes from Danio rerio, assembly GCF_052040795.2. NCBI lineage: Eukaryota > Metazoa > Chordata > Actinopteri > Cypriniformes > Danionidae > Danio > Danio rerio. The sequence continues at coordinate 36,239,802 of NC_141037.1, forward strand.
ATGGCGCTTTCCATATTCTCCCATTCATGGCACTGAAGTTCCCCAACCGAAGGGGAACGTTCGAGGTTACAGAAGTAACCCTTCGTTCCCCGAGGAGGGGAACGGAAGTGCCATATTCCGTCGCCATAATGACTGTCCCTTAGCTGTTTGAAAGTCTCTTCAGCTTAAAAGGATGGCGTCTGCTGGCTTCAGGTGTGCTTATATGCTGAGATAATTGCAGATGTCGCACACCTGCGCAAGCTTACGCTGCCAATTAATTTCATTCATTGGCCCGTTCAATACTCTCCAGATAAGCGGCTTCTGATCCGAATCCTCCCATTCATGGCACTTCCGTTCCCCTCCTCGGGGAACGAAGGGTTACTTCTGTAACCTCGAACGTTTTCTTTGTGTCTTCTTTTGTGGTTAAAAAAAACAAAAACAAAAAAACAAGGGAATTATGAGAGAATTAAGTTTTGGGCGAGTTTCTTTAAGTCTTTTCAAGCTGCTGTGGTCAACCAATTGTTTTGTTTTTCAATTAATATTAGATTACTGAAAGAGCTTCTGTTTATTTTATATTTTTATATGTATATTTTATATGTTTTACAAGTAACTTCAAAGTAAAGTAATTAGTAATCTGATTACTTTTTACATGAAGTAATTAGTAATGTAAACAGATTACAATTTTCTAGTAGTAATCAGTAATTTTTAATCGGTTACTCTTTTAAAGTAACTTACCCAACACCGATGACATACTAATTACCCCCGCCCACCCACCCACCAAAAAATGTCACTTGCTAAAACCCCATTTCAGAGATTCCCCTTAGTTGCTTAATTTGGGACATATTTACATAAGACTTGAAAGCTGTCAATAAATTTTCAGCATAAGTAACCAAACTCAAGTCAACTACTCCGCTATACAGCCTTGTGACAGTCAACCACCTGCAACCACAATACATCCCTTCATCCCATCCTCTGAATCCCCCCCCCGTTTCCCCCTCCCACAGGGCCGTGATGGGAGCCAAGTCTGGTCAGCCACACTCAGCTGGACGTCTGACTCACACTCACTTCCTGGAAGAGGCCAGCACTGAAAAGGAGGAGGATGCAGTGGGACGAAGACGCTAGCGATGATCATGCTAACTTTATCATCCGCTCCCAGCCTGGTGGCAGATGGTGCCAAGCTGCATTTGCGACATACACCAGCATTTCCCACGAGCTTGGGACCACGTGAAAGGAGAGCTTTGTCACTGGCCTCCAAATGTCAACAAGAACGACAAGAAGCTAGAGGCATGGCATGCATGGGGAGGGGGGTGAAGACTTCTGCTTAACATTTACTCATGCTAATGATTGACTTTGGTAAAGGAAATGCTTCACCAGCACAGAAAAAAAGCCTTTTTCTTTGGACTAGAAGTTCCACATATGGAGAAAGAGAGAAAGTATGAGAAAAACAGCGAACAAAGCAGGGGAAAAGCACTGCTGAGGAATGTGACGCTCTTTGGTTTGAGCGGCAAGTACCCTGTGGATTTTAAATGAACTATTATAAGTGTTCCCATGGCAGCCCTGCATGGTCAACAAAAGATAAAAGTCCTACTGATGAACAACAACGAGGAAACACATGATCAAAGTGGCTTAAATCCAGATTCAGAAAAACTTTTCACGCAAGTCCAAGTAGTTGCAAATATGAGACCTCCCATTTAAGTTTTCTCGTTAAAATGACATTTTGTGACTCCATGTGCAGGATGTAGGATGTATATTGCGTTCAAGTAAACTGTCTACTTTCATTTTTCAAGAAAACTTTTGTGAAAATGAAAGACACAAATGTAGCTGACATACAGTACATCCATGTTCATTCAGCATGATACATTTGTATAAAAATCTAAACAACATTCAGTTGAAATCAGAATTTTTAAACCCCCTTTGATTTTTTTCTTTATTAATTATTTCCTTAATGATGTTGAACAGAGCAAGGAAATTTTCACAGTATATTTGATATTTTTTCTTCAGGAGAAAGTTTATTTGTTTTATTTTAGCTAGAATAAAAGCAATTTTTAATGTTTTGAAACCATCTTAAGGTCAAAATTACAGGTATTAGCCCCTTTAAGCTATTTTTGTTTTCGATAGTCTACAGAACAAACCATCATTATACAATAACTTGCCTAATTACCCTAGTTACCCTAATTAACCTAATTAAGCATTTAAATGCCACTTTAAGCTGTAGAGAAGTGTCTTGAAAAATATCTAGTCAAATAATATTTACTGTCATCATGGCAAAGATAAAATAATTTAGTTATTAGAGATGAGTTATTAAAACTATTATGTTTAGAAATGTGCTGAAAAAATCTTCTCTCCGTAAAACAGAAATTGAGGAAAAAAATAAACAGAGGGCTAATAATTTAGGGGTTTAATAATTCTGACTTCAACTGTAATAATTATGCATTTTTCTTATTTTTCTAATCTTATTTCTTCTTATATTAAATTAAAAAATTATAAATGTTCAATTTAAATTTGAGTATATTTTAATTTATAATATTAAAAAAAATCTTGCTGACAAATGGTTAAAACAGTGGTTTGAAGTGGCAAAGTAAAACTGCCTGAAATGTTCTCTGTTGCCAAAATGTCACAAACTTGTGAGCAAAAAGTTGCACAAATGACTGATGTATCAAATGTGATACAAAATAAATACCATGACAAAACTGCGTATGGAAAAATTTGTTTACTAGAAGACTTAATAATCAGTTCCAGCTCTCAGGTCCTACAGGGTTAATCAGAGTGTTATAAATTGTCATCAATTAAATTTTTTCTTGTATTTTTTTCTAAATATGCCTGATAGGGTATGAAATTAATTATATGTAGAAATATAATAATATTGTTACACCTGAGTGAAATTTTAGAATTCATGAGTCATCTGTAAATCACATTATTTATTTATTTATATATTCATTTATTTATTTGCTTGTTTTGTTTGTTTGCTTGTTTTTGCGTGTGTATTTGTTTGTTTGTTATAAGTTTAATTTGCCTTTAAATTAGAAATAGTAAGAATTGTTTGGGAAAAGAGCGATGTAATGACCAGTGTTTCCCAAAACTGTAGTTTCTTCAGATTTATTGTTTGAACCACGTTAGTTATAATGTAAAATGCCCATAATGACGCTCTAAACAGTGTGGAGTAACTTCTTTAGAGAAAAAATAATAATAATAATTTTTTGTGCTATTTATGCTGTTTTACACGTGCAAACATTAAAAAAAATAATCCAATATTAGTTTTGGTAAAAACATGCACTTGTTTTTTCATATGTAAATGGCACATAGGGCCCATGTTTCCTTTACAAATATTATTTGAGAATATGCTATTATTAAACGTAAACCCAATTAACAAACATGCAATCTCATATATAAATCATATAAATCATTAATGGTTATAATTTACAGCAGGATATTTATTAAGAAATGAAAAAAATCATATTTAATAATATTTTATTTATTATTATTATTATTATTATTAAGCAGGGTATTGGTTATTTATTTTTATTTTAATGTTTTTTTAAAGTACAATTTGACATTAAAACCACTGCAGAAATTTTCTAACCAACAGCCCATGTCATACAGGTCTGCAGCACAAATATTTCTTAATAAATAATCTATAAATTAAAAACATTTTGAACTTAGACCTTACACTTACGAATTTAGTTGGCTAACAATGGTTTTCCCTTAAAACAAGCAAAATAATCTGCCAATGGGGTAAGCAAAATAATCTTGTTTTTTCTTCTGGCATAAGAGTATTTTGCTTACCCCACTGGCAGATTAATGTGCTTGTCAATTAATTTTGACATATTTCTTAAAACTAGACAAAGTTTTTTATTTGTCTAGAAAATGCTTCTTGATTTAAGATTTTTTTTAAAGATATTTAGACTATAAGACAAAAGATTTAAGTAAGAAAAGCATTTATTTATTTATTTATTTTTTTATTTTTTATTTTATTATTATTATTTTATTTATTTATTTTTTATTTTTTGCAGTGTAGATCAATTATATGTGTCTTTCTCAGGCATTGAATAAACTTAACTCTTGTTTCAGTCACCAACTTAGCATTCTCCATAACTGTTAGTCACTAACTATAACACCAGAACTATTCTGTATAAACCAAAAACTAACCCAATGTGGAAATTCACGCTGGTCAGAGCTGGTTTTTCTAGGAGTAATTTGTGGCTGTAATGTAACATGATGTACTGATTATTCAGAAAGCCGTAACGGGATTTTTTAAGTTAAACTTTAACTGCTTACTCACTTAAGGAAAGCACTAAATGTGCCCTTTCACAACAAGATGAACTGCAAACCTTGTTTCAGATCATTGTAAAAGGCTTAATATGATTTAGTGTTCACAGCATCAGCTGTGTAGTTAAATACGATGTGGCTATATGTTCAATAAAAGCGTCATAGATCATGTTTGGCATCATGGGAGAGGAAGGCCTGCACAGATGTGATTTATAACTTCTGTTGGTGCTGTATTTCAGTGATGAGGAAGTTCAGAAATGTTCACCACAGACAGGGCTTCTGGTGATGCTGATAAAACATGCTATCCTATCACAATATTTCATGCTATGTGGGAACAGTGGACGATTGCATTATTTATTACAACATGCAGGCTGTTGTGAAAACTTAAAAAGGCCCACACTTATACAATATAAGGCTTAAACTGTATATACTCAGCTTCATTCTAGTCAGTATAATACTGCACTTGCAAAATCATTTTACAATTATTTTATTTTAAAAGGTTAATTAGGAAAGTTGGGATATTTAGGTAAATCATTGTATAATGATGATTTCTTCTGTAACAATCAAAAAAATAAATAGCTTAAGAGGGCTAATAATATTAACCTTAACATGTTTTTTTACTGTTTTTATTCTAGCCAAAATAAAAAAACAAGACTTTCTATAGAAGAAGAAAAATATTATAGGAAATACTGTGACAAATGTCTTGCTCTGTTAAACATCATTTATGAAAAGTTTTAAAAAGAAAATCATAGGAAGGCACATTACTCATCAAGAGTACACTAGCAACTCTTTTTTTTTTTTTTTTTGTAACTCCACCAACACTAAAATCATCTCCAAATGTTTAATGCTGTAAAACATCTTTCATTAAAGCAATCTGCTACAATATGTAAAAATGAATAAATTTCATTTTTTACATGATATCATATCTAAGCTAGAAGCTAAACTTCTTTTTTTTCCTGTGTATTAAGAACAAAAGAGAACATCACAATAAGTATATTGGGACTTTATGAGCAAGATTTAGATTATCCCTGTTCAATTTTTAGGGTGTTAGTTCACCCAAAAGTTAAAAAAAAAAAAATGTTATTAATTATTCACCTCAGAGCAGGGGTGGGCAATTGATTTTTCAAAGGGGCCACATTAGACTCTGGTGCAGGTTTTAGAGGGCCAGACTAATACAGGTATTTTGTTTAATAAAAAAAAAAAAACACATTCTGTGAAACTATTTAATAAACATCATAAAAATGTTTAAAAAAGAATCAGTTTTACGCAAAAATTATTTTAAAGAACAGCATCACAATATCAACTTCATATAAATGCCACAAGGTTGTTTGTTTGATTGCTTCACCTAAGTTCATTTTTATTTATTTATTTGTACATTTATTTATTTATTTTTATTGATTTATAATTTTTGGAGAGAATTCTAGCCTGTGTTGGGCTGAAAAAGTGCACTGAAGTCAGGTCAATGTGAGGTGGATATGTAAGCAATGATCATCGCTGAGAGAGTATCTGTATCTAGATTTGTTAAATTGTTAATCTGAGGTCATTAGTCTACCTTTCTTACAGTGTAATTCTATACAAAGTTTAAAGCTGCCTGGTTGGTTCCTGTCACACGACTTGTGGTTTGCTCGTGGTACTCTGAAATGTTTAGATTTTTTCAACTCGCCATGCACGCCTGGAAAACATGAGTGTGACATGCCACATGTGCATCCCTTCTTATTTGCGCGCAGAACAGGCGCGATAATGAAACTGAGCACGTAAAAGATGCTTTATGTTAAAGTCCACCTGATATTGACTTGCAATATCGGTCCTGTTTGTGGTTGAATTTAAAATAAATAAATACTTTACGCGGGCCAATCAAAAAAGTTTTAAAATGCCCATGTCTGCCTTACTGTACGTTCACATCAAAAGCGCTGAGTACTTTAAAGTAGTCAAAGTCATTTATTTTAAATGGGAGCCGGCGGTGATAAGCAGCGACGAGCCGTGTGGTGCATCTTCGCCGGTATCAAGGAGAGTTGAAATCAAGTCAACTGTATGGTAATGAGCTATGACGCTATTCGGCAGCAAGCAATCAGAATGTAGAGGGGTCCACCTCTTGAAAGGAGTCCAGAGAACACAGTCACTGTGAACTTTGGTTCCGACCACAGTTTTTCCCAAGGTTTTGATTATTCCGTTCACCGGATTTCCAGTTATTTACAATGTTTTCTTACAGGAACATACATTAAAAATTTTACTGGCTAGTTACTGATGTGCATTAATGTTATTTTTATATGTTTTTCTTTAAAAAAAGCGTGAATCTTATGCGACAATGCAAAACAGTATTTCTGCTTCAGAATATTTCAGACATATGGTTATATTAGAAAATTAAGTGGAGTAAAGCCACAAAACATGCAACTTGATCTTCTATTGTTAAATGAATTTGATAAAAAGTGTGCAACATTTTCACGCCAGAAGGCATGTTTTATGCAGAAACGTAACTGATGTAATATGCTGCAACGGCCCCTTTAAATACGATATCAATGTAGCAAATTTTGACGCTCTCACCGCTTGAGCTGAAGGCAGACATCGTTATCGCGAGGGTGGCCAAAGTGACCTTTGATGCTCTCACCGCCTTCGGAAAATTACTTCAGATGCACCTGTGCTTTCTCTCAAAAAAAAAAAAAAAGTTGCGTACAGTCATTTAGATTGGTATATGTCACTGCACAGAGCTCATGAATGTGCACAATATACTGACACTGAGGAGAAGAAACTTGAATAAAGTCGTTGTTTTTGTTTTATGTGCACACAAAAGTATCATCGTAGCCTGATAATATTCCGAATGAACCACTTAAGACAAAAGATCTGCTTTGAAGATCAATTTTGGTACCTTTCTATACTTTGTATTTCTTTTTGTCAATAGGGGATGAGGGAGCTCTCAGATTTCATCTAAAACATCTGAACTTGTGTTCTGAAGATAAACAAAGGTCTCAGGGGTTTGAATGACATGCAGGTGAGGAATTAGTAACATCATTTTTATTTGGAGTGAACTAACCCATTAAGTCTTGCGGTAAATGAAGTGACACATCATTTCAGTCTTATTCTGACACAACAGTGGGAATTTACGAAGCTGTAAAAATCCACATTTCACTTCCATCTGCACTCTCATCCAATTTTAAAACAAAGGAAAACCGCAGCGTCAGAACATTACACACAACCCGATGACCATTTCTCAAAGCGCATGTGACTTCATTTGGGATGTGGATAGTGTTACTGAGCGCGCGAGAAAGGGTGGGAGAGAGAGTGTGTGTGAAAGCGAGTGAAGGAGAGAGCGTAAGGCGAACGTGGGGAACTTTTGACAGTTTTGTGTGTTTGTTCCAGAGTTGTGAGAGAGCAGCAGATGGCTTCACTCCGTGTGAGTTTGCCGTGGAGTGTGACTTTGCCTCTGGTTGTGCCACTGATGTTGCTCTCCACCAAGTCAACAGCCAACCGGTGAAGTCAGTCTGTTCAGTCCTCCCACCCTCTGACAAAAAGACACTCTGTGCCTTAGTGAAGACACAAACATAAATAAATACATCAATGCGCATTTTCGCAAACCATCAAATGATGCAACCATCCAAATCAGTGAGTGTGAACGCCGATAGTGCTTTTGTCAGATCTTAAAAGTTACTGTGTCTTTTTTCAATCTCAATATCCTTTATGTGGTCTTAGATTAAAAGCTTAAAATCTGTCATGATTTGCTTGATTCCTCTTATTCCAGTCATGATTCCTTTCATGTGGGTCCAAATTTACAGAATGTAGAACCGTTTTTTTTTTTTATAATCCAGCCACTCATATGATGAGAGTGAATTAAAGATGTTGAGGTTAAGCACCAGACTAAAAAAACAACACTAAAAAGTGCTATAAACAAGGTAATTTGACATTTACACTATACTAACTTGGTAACACTTTATTTTGATGGTCCAGTTGAGTGTTAGTAGACTGTCTGCTTAATATCTGTTGATACTGCTCCTTCAATAGACATTTAACTGACTATAAGAAATTTTTCAAGTACTGTACATGTCAACTTACACTTATGCTAACCTTAACCCCAGCTCTTACACCAACCTAACAGTCTACTTCATATAATGAGAATTAATTGGCATGTAGATGCAATGTAACTACTTAAATGTAAATTCAACAGACGCACCATCAAAATAAAGTGTAAAATAAAATAAAACTATTATGTATATGAAGAGTTTAGATAAAAATGCTATTAAAAATTTCCTCAAAAATTAGCATTTTCATCAGGATCCTGTGTGTAGGTCCAGTAATATCACATTTATGGTGAAGAATAAGTCTTTTTTCCTGGTATTAAAAGTAAAATACCTTAACATAAACAAAAAGTTTTTTAATTTTGATGGAATTTTTAAAAAACAAAATCATCTGAACTATTTATATATTAATTAGATGTTTACAAAGACTTACATGTTTAGAAATGATTTACAATAAGGTATTTAAATAAAATAGAGTGAAAACTTTGCTTCTTTTGAACAGCTGGTACAGAAATATGACGTTCCCGAATTACACTTTTATAGGTACTTGCAACTTAGGAAATTTGTAGCTTTGAATTCCAGCAACTTTCCAATGTTTCCCCCGATCACTTTAATACACTAAATTGTCAATGTAAACCAAACAAAAAACAGACTATAAGCAAGGTTTATGAATTACTCAACATACATAACTTAGCATCATTCGACTTACAAGTCCTTTAAGTAACTTAAAGGGTCACGAAACACCAAAACACATTTTTTGAGTAGTTACTGCTTAAAACACTATTAGGACACATATATTACACTAAAAGTGAAAATTGGTTGTTTTTGCGTTTTTTTTTTTTAGCAAATTCGTACTTCTGGTTTGAAACTAATTTTTGAAGCTGCGTCACGGCCATGAGATCTTAGCATGTATTCCAGCTTGTAGACTGGACGTCTGGGAGTACCGTATTACGTTTCTGAGTGTGCTACATTAATTCATAAGTAAGACTTGGTTCAAACCAATCAGTGTGCTCTATTGTGTATGTGTGCAACTTCATTAATATGCATGCTAGCTTCGAAGACTGTTTGTACCTCAACAGTGTTTAGACGGCAGAGAAACGACACGTTGTGTTGCCAAAAGAAGTGGGAAAAGAATAAGAATTGTTTGGAGATATGGGTCGTCAGTGTTGCTTTTATAAAGTGCTGCAACGAAGGTTTTGTTTTTTTATTTTCCCTCTATAAGAGCACAACTGGACTCACGTGTGGATCAGTGCACGTGACACGCAGCAGAATTACGTTTGTATGGAACATTTTTTACCAGAGAGCTTTTCGCATCTGGAAATTGTGAAATCCAGATTTGCTGCTTGTCTCCTTTAAAAAACACGCGGCTCCAGTATGTGTTGATTGTCCTGTCTCTGCATATTTAGTAAGTGTGTGCGATCAGTGCCCTTTCTTTGTTCATTCAAATGGCAAAGTTATAGTTTGTATCTTCAGCAGTACTCTTTCAGTGTTTAAAGACAGACCTTCGTCAAAATGATTTCTAAGTTACTTAGTTTATGTTAATATCACTACAATATTATGGACTGAAAGATCTGCTGTAAATGCTGCTCTCCGAGTGTAAACGTGAACAATGCAAGCAAACTATTTCCGACTGTCGTGTTTAATTTTCGCCGCATTTTGTGACAGGATAGTCTACACTAGGGTTGGGCATCTAAGCTATAATGCCGATCCGATACGCATCTCGATACAAAGAATACGATCCGATATATTAGCGATACATTTGTGACATATTGCGATGCTATATGTCACAAATATACAACAGGCTAATAAAAATATACAACAGGCTAATAAAAATATACAACAGGCTAATAAAAATATAACAAACCAGCAATCTTCTTGCTGTGAGGTGGTCAAACTACCCACTGTGCCACTGTGACACCCATTATTTTTATCATTATTATTATTAATATTATTATTATAATTAAATAAAAATTAACAGGAGGAGGTGTTTAAAACCTTCGTTCTCCGTGACACGGCTGAATATCTTTGCAGATGAACAGGGCCGGCGCGTATAGAGAGGGCGGCAGTATAGAGAGGGCGGCGTCCGCAACACCCCCCTTACCACCCGCATCCTCAGTTATGTCCGCGACACCTCCATCAGCGCCCGCTTGTCCTCAGTTATATCCGCGCATAGGGCGGCAGAATAGAGGTCCGCGACCCCCGCGTCCTCAGTTATATCCGCGCATAGGGCGGCAGAATAGAGGTCCGCGACACCCGCGCGTCCTCAGTTATATCCGCGCATAGGGCGGCAGAATAGAGGTCCGCGACACCCGCGCGTCCTCAGTTATATCCGCACATAGGGCGGCAGAATAGAGGTCCGCGACACCCGCGTCCTCAGTTATATCTGCGCATAGGGCGGCAGAATAGAGGTCCGCAACACCCGCGCGTCCTCAGTTATATCCGCGCATAGGGCGGCAGAATAGAGGTCCACGACACCCGCGCGTCCTCAGTTATATCTGCGCATAGGGCGGCAGAATAGAGGTCCGCGACACGTCACTTCATTTTCATAACCGTTCACTTTCGTTTTCACATTTGGGTTGAGGGCGGCGTGATCGTCCTCTGCCTAGAGCGGCAGTTCAGCTTGCTCTGGCCCTGCAGATGAACAATGCAATAACATCCGTTATTGGCATAGAGCGCACAAAACTGTTGCGCATGGAAAAAAAACTTGCAATGCTTTTCTCACCACTTTTGGAGCTGGTAGCTGAAGCAGTGCGAAAGCCGGGGATGCAGAAACACTGGAAGATGCTTTTTACAACACAAAGTGGCGCCGCTTCAAGTGAGATATCAGATTACTCGTACTGCCCACGTATTTTACAGATGCGCGGCACATTTTGCAAATTGCATCTGTCCTGTCATGTCGTCCATCCTTAAATCCATAATGTTGCCATACTTTAGATTTAAAACTCAGTGAGGAATAAAATGTTTGTTTTGCTTCTCGCGCTTTCTGAGGGCGCACCACTAGCTTCATCCGCACACCTGATAAACTGAGTTGTAGTGTAAGTGTACACATCCGCAAATCCGTTGCTAAGGCTTACTTTATGTAGGTCGATTAAATTATGCGCCAAAAACAGGTTGACAACACTTGTTAATAAATAAAAAATAAATTCTATATTAAAAATATAAGCTGTATCTTGGAAAAACCGATGCATCTCGCAAAAAACGATGCATCTCGATTTGCTTCCAAAATTTCATTCATCCTCTGCTGCTCTACCGATGCACTCGCATCGTGCACGCGCATGACCGCGTATCGATACATATCGATTAATCTTCCCATCCCTAGTCTACACACACACAGCTTTCTGACCTACCGAGTGCATCTAAGTTACCAAGAAATGCAGAGGTTTTTTCTCTTATACGACGTGCGGTATCAAACATTCTACCGTCATTAAACAGTCACTGTCTTTCTCGCCTGCTTGTGTTTGTTTTCCCCCGGTGAAAATCCCTCCCCCAACACTCCTACCCAAACAGAGCTAGACATACCCACTTTCTTGACTTTTTCCAAACTAGAGGTGTGAAAACACCCTGCTGAAATGGGGGATTTCATGGCCCTTTAAAGGGCCATGAAACCCCCTCGTTTCAGCAGGGTGTTTTCACACCTCTACTTTAGAAAAAGTCAGAAAAGTGGGCGTGTCCAGCTCTGTTTAGGGGGGAGTGTCGGAGGAACTAAAGTGGGAGGGTGTGGGAGTGTCTATTTGGGCACGCGCGAGTTTCAGTCAAAATACACACACATGAGAAAGTGATGGTGTTTAACCTACATGGACATCTGTAGTCGAATTATTTGCCAAATTATTAAATGTTGGACTTTAACAGCAGTTTGGCTCTTTCATTCAGGGAATTCATTCATGCCCCTCGCGACAAATGCGATATTTGATTCGAGGATCTGCTCTAAGCGTGTATTTTTCATGCAATGTTTGATACCGCACGGCGAATGAGAGAAAAAAAACTCTGCATTTCCCGGAAACTTAGATGCACACGGCAGGTAGCGTCAGAAAGCCGCGTGTGTTATTCCGGTCACAAAATGCGGTGCTATGTTTGCACTCAGTGCAATAGTTAACTTAATTCGATACGAACAAACTGAATAAACAAAGAGCACTGGTCGCTCACTTACCAAATCTGTAGAGACAGGACAACCACCAGCAACTAGAGCCGCGTCTTTATGAAGAGGAGACTAGCTTTACAAGCGAATCCGGATTTCAGCGTTTGCAGATGAGAACAGCTCTCAGGTAAACAATGTTCCTCCTTAGACACGTAAGTTATTGTTGTTGAGCGTCGCGTACACTGTTAATCCACACGTGATCCAGCTGAGCTCTCACAGAGAGAAAATGAAAACGAAACTTAATGGCAGCAAACTATAAAAGCAACACTTCACGCTTGTTTTGCCAACACAACGTGGTGTCTATGTCGTGTAAACACAGTAATGAATATTAATGAAGTTGCACAATAGAGCGCGCTGATTGGTTTGAACCAAGCCTTACTCATGCATTAATGCATCACACTGTAAGACGTAATAAGACTCACTCTGGCACAGACGCCCAGTCTGCACGCTGGAATACACGCTATTATGTCATGACCGTGACGCAGCTTCAAAAATTCGTTTCAAACAGGAAGTACGAATTTGCTTGAAATAACGCAAAAACAACCAATTTACACTTTTTAGTGAAATATAGGTGTCCTAATAGTGTTTTTAGCAGTGTGGGACACATATACGACTGTCAACAGCTCAAAAAATGTGTTTTGGTGTTTCGTGACCCTTTAAGGTAACTCAAACCATTTGAGGAAACAGATTGCAACAAATCATTTAAGTTCAAATTCGAATGAGTACTGTGAAATCCAGTTGACTAAACAGTACAACCCAATAAATGAAGATAACTCAAAACAATTGAGTACTGTAAAAGTAAGTTAAGGCAACTCAAACTGTTTAAGGAATCTAATTGCTACAAACCATTTGGGTTCAAAATTAATCTATATGAGTACTGTGAACTTACTCCATTTAAGTTGAAGTAATGAGGTAATTAATACACATTTCATTTGATAAAGTTGACTGTTGGGTTTTACAGTGTATCAATAAATGGGAGACAGATTTAAATCAACCAATCTTAGATAAAACTTGGCACAAAATAACACAAGGAATTTTCTCATCATCCACATGCCTCAGACATTTCATTCTCAGACACTGCAATACAATTCAAAATTGTTCACGGTTTGCACGATAACAAAAATTTAATTAAATTAAATTATTAAATTAAAAACAATAAAATAAAATACAAAATGAAACAAAATAAAAAGGGGTGACACAGTGGCGCAGTGGGTAGCACGATCGCCTCACAGCAAGAAGGTCGCTGGTTCAAGCCTTGGCTGGGTCAGTTGGCATTTCTGTGTGGAGTGTGCATGTTCTCCCTAGTTAGTGTAAGTTTCCTCCAGGTGCTCCGGTTTACCCCACAAGTCCATAGGTGAATTGGGCCATAGTGTATGTGTGTGAATGAGAGTGTATGGGTGTTTCCCAGTGCTGGGTTGCAGCTAAAAGAGGATTTGCTGCGTAGAACACATGCTGGATAATTCATTCTGCTGTGGCGACTCTTGATTAATCAAGGAACTAAGCCGGAAAGAAAAAGAATGAATGAATAACAAAGAAATGAAATAAAATTTAAAATTAAATACAAAATAAAATTAAAAAAATAAATAAAAAAATAAAATTAAAATAAAACATATAAAATATATTAATAAATAAAAAATAAAATAAATTAATTTAAAAAATTAAAAATAAAAGAAAATACAAAATTAAATTAAATTAAATTAAACTAAATTAAATTAAATTAAATTAAACAACATTCTTTTTTCATACATTTTGTAAACAGGTTAACAGATAATACCTACCTGATAATACCAGGAAGGGATAGACTGAACAGCTGTCCCCAAATAAAGCCCCCCACAACAACAAAAGAGCATCATCCTGAGCACAAACTCAGGTGTTTTGTCAACCAGCGCTGCCAGCACAACTCAACACGCTCCCTTTATCTTCACACAGTCCTTCGCGAGACGTGTTCCTCTTTAATGGAACATCTGTTTTCCGTCCTTTCATCTCATGGGATTTTCATTTAGCCAAGTTAATTACCCTATCAAACCAGGTTGATTATCATATTCCTCGACTTAAAATAAATAAATTAATAAACAAAAAAATTGGTGGCACGATCTTGCGGCGACGGTTCAAATCCCACGCAAAGCACTATAGCAGGAACAGCCCACTTCTTGCACAAAGAACAGCTGTTTCTGGACCGCTTCCCCTGGGTGGACCCGCGAATATGTGCTAAATCGGAGACCGGTGCAGGTTTGTTGAACAATCTCACAGTAAACATCGTTTCCAGACGTGCTTCTGGGGAATTTAAGGAAATGTGTTAATGGTGATGAAAAGCAATTTATTGAATCAGGAAATAATCCTTGAGCCCCAGTCTTAATCCAAATGGCTCCCTGAGCGTAATTAATAAAACATTTCTCTTTTCCTCATCAACCTCTATTGACCTTCAGCGCTAGATATACAGTGTCCTCTATTAATATTGGCACCCTTTGTAAATATGAACAAAGAGGCACTGAAAAAAAAAATGTCTTTGTTGAATAACATTTTGATATTTTGCTCAATATATTATTTTTAAAAATCAGTGCAGAGACCGAATGTAGAGTAAGTGATGTCGGATTGTAGTTTTGGAGAATTTCTGACCCCAAGAACCATTTAACAACCTCTTTAAAAAAATTACCACTCAAATTAGCATCCTAAAAGTGTGTATGGACAAGACAGACACACATGCTTTTCCAGACTGATTCACAACTCTTCCATTATTGCTCTGATGGCAGGAAATTAGCATTTTCAGTGTTTTTGCTACAGTATTTTCGTAAAAGCCACTTCCCTTTTAGTGAAGCTTTTTGTCATCCTTTTGCTGCAAATCAGAGCTCTGTTATTTGATTTTACTCATCGTGATGAATGACTGAGTGAGTTGGCCTTTGTGTTTCTTCACGTACAGCGGGTTAAAAAAAGACTTCAACATGATTTTTCCAGATAAATATATTTCTAAGAGTGCTGCTGACATGAAATTGCACCAATTTTAATGAAAACCCAATCAATTACACCATTTAAAAAAATTAAATAATGGTATTTGTAATAATAATGGAATGACACAAGGAGAAAGTAACTGAACTACTGAAATGTATTTAATACGTTGTATAAAAGTCTTTTGTTAAAGAATTGAGTTGCATGCATTGCTCAGAGACTTACCTAAAAATCTTGACAGTTTAGGGAGTTTCTTTTGTGAACTCTTAATCTTATTATTTAGTTATAATTTTTGGATTCAAGTCAGGTGATTGGCTGGGCCATTTTAGCAGCTTAATTTTTTTCTGATAGCATTTGAGAGTTTGCTTAGGTGTGTTTGGGATCCTTGTCTTGCTGAAATGTCCACCCTGGTTTCCTTTTCATCAACCTGGTAATGTAGGTGTTGGACTGAGCAATTCACTCATTCAGTTTCTTTTTGACCTATAGTCCCTACATCAATCTGGGGTCGCCACAGCGAAATGAACCACCAACTTATCCAGCTCATGTTTTACGCAGCGGATGCCTGTCCAGCTGCAAACCATCCCTGTGAAAAGGACTGAAGCAGTTAATATTAATTTACAATGATGAGGGGCAGAATTGTTTTCTAACTATTGAGAGATTTTAGTTGCTCTCTGGGCTTTCCATAGCTTTTTCACCTTCCTTTCTTCATGTGTTCAATACCTTTGCCTGTCATTTCTAAACTATTTAGTTTTGTTTTATTTGTATGCATGGATTACTTTGGTTGTTACTGACATCTGGTGAAAATGTCAAGTTAACAGCACTTAAAAAGTAACATGTTCAATGTTTATTTTACCCGTTTAAAAAGGTCGAAACAAGAGATCATAGTTGAACGACTCCCTGTTCCTGGTAACCTATGTGTACCTTTAAAAACTAAAATATAATTGGTAATATACTTGACAATTTTGCAGTATTTAAATTTACAGTGTTGAAACAAACTTTGGCAACAAAAGTTAAGATGAAAATTGTTTGTTGACAACCCAAAGCCAGGGTCACATTAGAGTTTGAGCATGTGTCAGATGGTGTTGTGAAAAGGCGCAGTATAAAATAAGATTATATAATGCTGATCAAATTAATAATTGCTTCATATTTGACATTTCCTTACAAATGGGTCAGGTTTTGGTCTACTATTGGTCTCACACATTCATGTGATGTGAATTTACAGGTCAGAGTTCACTAAGCTTGATCTTTGGATCTTACAAGTTTCCATTTCCGGTCTTCTGCATTTACATTTGTATGAATGAAAGTCAAAAAGTTATTGTGAAAAAGTGCAGTGCAAGGGCTTAAAGGTGCAGTTGGTGATAGTCTCCAGAAAAAAAAATTTGGTTGTGCTGGTTGAAAGTCTCTTCACATTCCAAAAGTAATGATAAAAGTAAATGATATAAATGTATTAATATGTATAGCAAAAGGCATAGGACTAAAAAATATAATTCAATTAAATATTCCCAGGCCAATAATCCCCATAACTGTGATATAGCCCAAACTGTCTGTCAACAAATGCAGATTTGTACAACGGCGCATCTTTGTTCACATAGATCCGCCAGACTTGCGTTCATGTGCACACGAGACACAGCGATAAAATCAAATGCTAAATACTGAATCAATATTGGAGTTACTTTTGCATGCTGAAAGAAGGACGACACCATGGCTGAACTATTTCTGTTAGACAGATAATGTTATATTTTAAACTAGTTTAGTCATGCAAAGCTGATGTAGATTGTGTTATTTTATGGATGGGTTATAGGCACTGAAGTGTTGTTCAGCCACTGACATCTTCCGGCGAATGATTGATGTGACTAATCTCAATTTAACAAGGGACTTTTACAGCATCGATAATGTAGATTTATATTTAGTTTAACAACAAAACATCAATAAATAGCGCTATTCCGCCTAGCCTGCTTCACTGAGCTGAAGTGGGTTTTATATTCACATGGGTTCATTTTTAAACAATGACAACGTAGGGCAGGGGTGGGCAAACTCGGTCCTGGAGGGCCAGTGTCCTGCACAGTTTAGCTCCAACTCTAATCAAACACACCTGCTTGTAGATTTCTAGTGATCTTGAAGACACTGATCAGCTTGTTTAGGTGTGTTTGATTAGTGTTGGAGCTAAACTGTGCAGGTCACCGGCCCTCCAGGACCGAGTTTGCCCATCCCTGACCTAGGGCGTGCTCCCTATATTGTCTACCTTGCTACTCTGAATATTCTGTCTGAAATAGCATGCAAGTATGGCTTAGTAATATGTTTAATTCCTGCACCCCGCCAGCCAACCACTAAGCATGATATATTTCACATTATGACAAGTTTTGCTGGCTACACATCTGAAAATGTGCTAGAATTGCAGTTTTATAAAGTACTGTAAAGTTTTCTGACTGGTGAATGACATGATCTAGTGGGTTGTCTGCTGTCATCTTTAAGGTGTGCGTGTTCTCGATTTCAGGTGGCGTGGCTTTCGACAGCAGGGGAAAGATCAGAGTGCGCACATTCATAGTTTTCTGTCACATTACTGACGCTTCACACCAATCGCATTTCTATTCGTTTAAAGCCAGGCAATAAACATTTTTCTCCATTTACATTGACAAAAGCAACACTGACGGTGCCAATAATTGTGGCACACCCATACTTAAAGATATTTCATTTGGTATCACTTTATTTTGGCAGTCTCTTTAACACATTATGACAACACATTCTAATTTACATTGCAACTGCATGTCCAATAGAAGTTTAGGGAACACAATGCTATCCGAACTTTGCCCAGGCCCGTTTTCTGCATCATTTGAGAAGTGTGAGTGCTCTAAATCGGGCTCAGGCACGGTTCAGTTGGCCGGCCCTGGCCTGGTTGGAAGAAGAGTTCACTTGGGCTCAAAACACGCTGCAAAGCATGCCTGAGCCCGGAACTGAAGACAAGATGTGACTTTTAAAGGACCCTTTCATATGTGTTTATTAATAATTCTTACTGTTCAATGAACGCAAACTGTCGTAGATTATAGAAGACGCAAACCCCTCACTGTACGACAGCTGCACCTTTAGCAAACCTTCTAATTCCAGCACCATGAGGAAGTTATGATTGTTTATGAGCGTCCAAAGGGGCGGATCTGTTCGCCAAAATATTTGACTGAGTGTCACTGCATGCCAAACGACTGCATCCCTCCACTGGGGATGAAGCTAGAGCGCTTCTCTTTTGTTAAACTGAACAGTGCATCATTGATGACATAAGCGTGCTTAAGCGTGAATGCACTGTGACTGCGGGCCGACTGGGGAGACAAAAGGGGGAACAAGCCTGCTTCAGCCCTGTTCAAGGCAACTGTACATAGTGTGAGTACACCCTTAGAGACTATTAATAGACAATCTGCAGACACTGCTCTCACAGACATTCAACTGACTACAGGAAACTTGGCTAGTATGTCAACTTACAATAACCATAACCTTACAGCCTACTAATACTCTAATGAGAGTTGGTTGGCATGTAGTTGTAATGTATCTTCAACAGAATGTCCATCAAAATAAAGTGTAACTTGATGTGTTGTTATGTGTTGTCCTTGCATTTGTTTGCTCTAAATAAGAGTAGATTTATTTAAGTTATAAATATTATTTATTTATTTATTTATTTATTTATTTATTTATTTATTTATTTATTTATTTATTTATTTATTTATTTATTTATTTATTAGATGTTATCTTATTTAATTGTATTTATTTTATATATTTATTATATTATTTATTTATATTATTATGACATTAATGATCAACATGTCAAATCACAATAAAATAAAATAAAATAAATAAATAATTTTGTTCACAACCTATTTCGCTCAAATTAGCCAAGGGTGACAATATTAGTGGAGGTCACTGTAATTGAAATGTCTAGTTATTTTTATTTCAACCTTCTGATTGAAGCAATTAAGCTTCTGCAGAGGCGTCCGTTCCTCATCAAAAACTGACTGATCTCTATAATTCGGGCCTTTGTCCTTTACACATCAGTTGATTAATGTAAAACGGGGCATATATTTATGCCATGCTTTCAGATAAAGAAAACCCTCCCCCGCAGACAGGCGTTTGAGCATGAACTATAAAACGGAGTGTGTGCGGACTGTCAGAAAGCTTCATACTGTTAAACAGGGATCATTACTTTAAATAGGTAGCTGTACTTGAAATGACCTTTCACACACTGTCGTTATTGTATTAATCTATTCTAAAGATAATCTGTTAAATGAATTATACATGGCGTATTTCTGCCGAGCGGCGAGGCACAGGAGACCAGATGGCTCAGGGTGGAGCACTAACTGCTGTAAATTGTCAAGACGAAAATGGATGCTCTAAATATGGTCGTCATGCTGCTTGTAGGTAGAGATGAGGGAAGAAGTGGATGGAGAAACCAATATGAAGAAATGCGCCACAATGTTGTACACAGACTTACAATTTGGGATGGTGAGGATGATACTTGAAATGTCTAAAGACGATTGCAGGAAGGAGCTGGAATGAAAGTCAGCAGGTAATACTGTCAGCTAAAAGGGATTGTGATGTTGATATATATATTAATTTGTCACAATAGAACATGACATTAAACAGTCTGTTATAATCTGTTCTAAACGAAATCTAAACAGTTAAACTAGACGAATGTACACCACTGTGTTAGAACTGTAAATTATAGATAATATAATGTATTATTTTATCTTAAGATAATAATTGTTGTTATTATTGTCATCCTCATTATTAATATTATTATTATTATTATTATTATTATTATGATTATTATTATTATTATTATTATTGTTGTTGTTATTCATTTATTCGTTCATTTTCTTTTCGGCTTAGTCTCTTTATTAATCCGGGGTCGCCACAGCAAAATGAACCATCTACTTATCCAGCTCATGTTTTACGAAGCAAATGCCCTTCCAGCCACAACCCATCACTGAGAAACATCCATACACACCCATTCACACACATACACTTTTTAGTTACAACAAATATTAACTTGACTTCTAGTTGATCATTTGGTATCAGAAGTGGCTAATAAGAAAGGCAAAGGCCTCTAGATTAAACTTACTGTACCAAAATCAAACATAATGATGCATTGATTTTTAATTATTTAATTAGAACAGTAAGGTCTGACTTTGTTTAGACAAAAAGTCTTGATACTTAATTGAAATAACGTACAGTATAGAATATAAAGTGATGGTGCAGTGAAAAGAGAATGAATATTGTGTATGATTCCCATGAGCTTGGAAGACCGCATCCATACATCTCTGCAATGACTCAAATATCTTATTAATAAAGTCATCTGGAATGGCAAAGAAAGGGCTCTTGCAGGAGTTCATCTTGCAGAGTTCATCAAGATTCTTTAATGCTTCCTCCTTCATATTACCCCAGACATGCTAATGTTTAGATCTGGTAACTGGGCTGGCCAATCCAGGAATTTGCCCTCTCCTGTGGTTTGTAATGTAATGGATGGCACAAATATCTTGATACCTCAGGCTGTTGATATTGTCATCCACTCTGCAGATCTCTCCCACACCCCCATACTGAATTTAACCCCAAACCATGGCTTTTTCTTCTCCAAACTTGACTGATTTATTTATGTATCGTGGGTCCATGTGGGTTACAATAGGTCTTCTGCAGTATTTGGAATGATTGGGATGCAGGTCAACAGATGATTCATCTGGAAAATCTACCTTCTAAATATCTGCTGGGACATAGACATAGAGACAACGATAATAATTAGGCCTAGTCTCACTTCTGCATACCCCCACTACACTATCTACTTTATAAACAAATATCACAATAGTGGTATCAATTACTATAAACATTCGCTCTGGCATAAAAACTTTCACACTTTGATGAGCATTACATTCTCTCTAACCACTTTCACCTCTTGTTTGGCCTTGCTTGGCTATTTTTGGCCTTTCGCCACTTTAATTGAAAGCGAGAAAGGAGTGAAACAGAAAGAGGGGGCACATATTGTGAGCCAGATTCACACTAGCCATGCAGCCCAGTGTGTAGGAGCATGTATGCTAACGGCTAGGCCATCGCTTTGACAATTCACTGTTTTTGGTAAAGCTTACTGAGGTGAAATTGAGGTTAGTTTATCTTCTAATTAATCGCGTTAGTCCTGAATGCATGGCTGCTCACATCAAAGAGCCTTCATTCCTGTTTACCGTGTATATTTAGACACAAATATTCCACAGGCGCAGCAAATCAAGGTTTTTGCTTCAAATAAAGTTAAATAAAAGGAACGAATGAAAATCACAGCACTTCACTTTTGGGTTTCTTTCAGTGAATCATATAATAACATTTACTACAAGATTAAGAAATAAAAAGAAATCGAGGCAGTCATGACCTTTACACACAAATCACAAACACCACAATCTGACCAGTCAAAGTAAAGAAACAGAAAGAAAGTTAGTTTTGTGTATGAATTTAATGATTTCCATGTTAACCAGTGACTATCCAGATGTTAACTATTCAGATTATTTAATTAATCAAATCTATGATTTACTCATTTAAATTACAGATTCTCAGAACATGATGTTGGTGTTGGTAAACGTTAGCCATGTCTTATGCATTTGTTTTTGCAAGTTGCAAGTAAAAAGGGTGTACTGGTTAAAAGTTTTTTTTTTTTTTAAGCATGCAAACTGTTCTGTCATGAGAACACAATTTAGCATAGATGCTTTAGCAGTTACATATTTACAATTTCTGGATCAGGAATGACATCATACAAGTTTTGAAAATGTAAGGTTTTATCTCTCTACTGGTCATTTCTGATATTAACCTGTGTGAGAGTCAATTGTTTTGTTGTTTCTGGAGTGTCGGAACATCATATAAAGGCTCCGGCTACCTGCAGAAGCAGCTCGTTTGCATTTAAAGTGATACCTCACACTCCAAACAGAAGCAAATTTGACAAGCTATAATAAATGATCTGTCAGTGTTGGGTATGTTCATTGAAAAAAAGTATAATTACTAATTACATAATTAAAATTGTATTTAAGTGACTTTTCTATTTACATACAGAAATAAATGTTAAAAGCTGTCACTGGGTGGTGCCTTTTCAAAAGGTAGACTTTTGTACCTACAGGTGCACATTAGTACCTTAAAAGAAAATTTTTTAAAGGTACTATGAGGTACATGATTTGTACCTTTCAGCTGTAAACATACTTTTAAGATATCAATGTGGACCTGATTGTTAAAAAGTGCACCTTTTGAAAAGGTACTGCTCAGGTGACATATTTTGTAACTTTATTTCTGAGTGTGTGTTTGTGTGTGTGTACACTCTCATAAATTTCTTACTCAATACATTTTCCTTAAGCATGCACTTTAATCAAATTTGGTCAAATATGCTTGGGTTAAAAATAATTTAAATTTAATAAAAAAATAACCCAACACTGACTTTGTCCATATTTGACCCAATGTTGGATTATGCATTCAGCATTTTTAGAGTGCGTGCAATTCTTGGATGAATCTAATTTCCACTACCTTCAGTTGAAAAATAGAGTTGTACAAAAAAATATATATATTTATATACAATTATTCTGCTTCTCTGAATTTCTGAAATAATTTCTTAATAAGTTTTCTTAAGCATGTTCAATTGTCTTGACAAATGTGTTCTTTAGTTGCCAAATAGAATTATTCTGCAAATATTTATTTGTTTGTATAACATTCAATAAAAATACAAATAAAAATAAAATATAAATAGATGAATAAATAAATTTATTTTACAGTATTTAGGCAAGTTTACAGTTATTAGTAATTATATTATATTATATTATATTATATTATATTATATTATATTATATTATATTATATTATATTATATTATGGTGACAGAGTGGTGCAAAATATAGTGTTTTCGCCTCACAGCAAGAAGGTCGCTGGTTCGAGCCTTGGCTGGGTCAGTTGGCATTTCTGTCTGGAGTTTGCATGTTCTCCCTGCGTTCGTGTGGGTTTCCTTCGGGTGCTCCGTTTTCCCCCACAGTCCAAAGACATGCAATACAGGTGAATTGGGTAAGCATTCGCTGCGTAAAACATATGCTGGATAAGTTGCCGATTCATTCCGCTGTGGTGACCCTAGATTAATAAAGGGACTAAGCTGAAAAGAAAATGAATGAATTAATATTATATTATATTATATTATATTATATTATATTATATTATATTATATTATATTATATTATAAAATGTAATCCCCCATTCTGTGTAAAAGTAATCTAGTTACAGTAACTAGTAACTTTGTAATTAATTACACCAAGCACTGCATATACTAATGATGTGTGTGTGTGTGTGTGTGTGTGTGTGTGTGTGTGTGTGTGTGTGTGTGTGTGTGTGTGTGTGTGTGTGTGTGTGTGTGTGTGTGTGTGTGTGTGTGTGTGTTTGAGAGAGAGAGAGAGAGAGACTAGATTGTGATCATTAGGCACAAACCATCCATTACTAAAATGAAACAACACATGTGTCCATCTGATTTAAATATCCAAATATTTCTTAATGATTGATTAGCTCAGCTTTTCATGCATTTCTGTGTGAAAATTCTTGAAATGTTTTTCTCTCTGAGTTTGAATCCCATAACAAGCATTTGGTTTATTATGTTTTGTTTCCAGCAAAATGCTCTTCTGCCATTGGAAACAATAACATAACTACTGTACACAATGATAGCACCAGCATGTAATGAGATTGTATGATTGATACAGTATGAGCATATAGTACAGACTTGATAAACTGAGGAATCTGCAAATGTGCAAATCTGAACCGCTTACATCTGGAGCAGGTCACCAGTCAACACTGAAACCAGTTAAACCGTAACAGTGGCACTGTTGCATGCCAGCGAGTAGCACGCGCCTCTGCTCTAGTTTAAACCTGCGCGTGTCCCACTAATCGCACTGAATGCTCCCCTGTGTCTCGTTTTATTACCTTGTTGACACCAGCTGCTAGTTTTTAAGCACTTTTAAATGCGAGTGTGAGTGGTGGCTCAAATCATAGAATTAATGCCGTTATTCGCCACGCTTTTCTTTTTGGCAGAGACTTAAGCCCTAGACTTAACAACAAGCCTGCTTTTTTATGCATTCCGACAGCTGGTGGGAATAAGACTCTTGCCAGTGGAATAAAAAAAAGGCCGTACATGAAAACACAAAGAGATAAGTACTGTGCACATAAACCACTCCTGATGGCTCTAATTCTCAGCGGTGGGCCTCTGAAATTTTTCTTGCCCTGAGAAAAGTTACTTTCCACTGTCCTAATATTAGCATACTGATAAGGGTTTTTTATGTTTGTTAGTGTTCTTGTTTTATTCTATTTAGATTCCCTTCATAAGTATGTAGAACATTTGTTTTCCACAGAGTATTAGTGGTGACTAGGGATCCAGATCTAACAACTGATGATAGGTGTTTTAGTGCACGTCCAAATTATTCTGCAATGCAAATGATTCTGTTTCAAAAAATGCTTTAAGTAAGATAGTGTTGTTTTTTTAACATGTGAGAATATGTATGGAAAAGTGGGAACAGTCAACAAAACAAAACTATGAGACAAAACACAATGCAGCACAAAAAAGTCAAACAAAAGGAAAACAAAATCAGAAGACAAAACACAAAAAACAATGCAGCACAAAAATGACAGACAACAGAAAAACAAAAACAGAAAAAATGAAATTCTACAGCTTCAAACAAAATGAGTTTTTAAACTTGTGAGGAACCCAAACAAAAAACAAGAAATCACAAACAAATATAGACAATATAGTATTTAAAGACAAACAAATCCCCAATCCAGTATAAAATATAAACAAAAGAAAAAAAAGAAACAAAACAAAAAGCAGCACAAAAAAGACAAACAAAAGATAAAAAATAAATTGCTGCATCTTCTAACAAAGTGTGTTTTTAATCTCTGAGAAAACAGAACAAAAACCACAAGACCACAAACGAATACAAAACAAAGCCAAACTAAAAAAACATGTAATTTAGTATTTAAAGACAAATAAAACAAGACAAAAGACAAGAAAGTGCAGCACAAAAAAGACAAAAAAGAGACAAAACACAAAAACAGTGCAGCACAAAAAAGACAAACAGAAAAATAAAAACTAAATGCTACAGCTTCAAAGAAAGTGAGAATTTTTATACTTTATAGAAAACAGAAAAAAAACGAAATCACAAACAAATAAAACACCAAGCAAAACTAAAAAACAAGTAATATAGTATTTAGAGTCAAACAAAACCATGAGACCAAACAGTGCAGCACAAAAAAGACAAACAAAAGAAAAACAAAGAAACAATATACAGTGCAGAACAAAAAAAAAACAAAAGATAAAGAAAAGCAAAAAACTAATAGCGAGTTTTTTTACACCTGCTAGAAAACACACAAAAATTCAGAAACCACAAACAAATACAAAACCAAACCAAAAAAAAAAAAAGTAATACAGTGTAGAGATCTGCACGGGACTAAAATTTTAATCCTGCGCCGCCCCGCCCCATTTTCTACCCGACCCAAACGTTAGCGATAATTTTAGATCTGGTTTTCAAAATCTTGCATTAAAATTGCCCACTATACCAAAAGAGAGATATAGCAGATAAAAGTGTAGGTTGTGCAACGACTGTAGGCTAAATGTTAGTTTTGTTTGGCCCTTTGTGATGAGACATGAGTGCCATTTTAAATGTGAGGTTTGTGGCTGGTGAGGCATTGATTCTTTCAAAGTCAGATTTACAAACATATCCACTCAATATATTTGCCAACTACTTATTGCGTTTCATAAATCATATCAGCATTATTTCTATACATGTAGCAGGTACATATTAGCCCATATAAGGGCAGTAGTGCAAAGCAGTAGCGCTCCCTCTCTTTGTCTCTCCCACACACACAACACTACAGCGGATGCGTGCTCTCTCTCTCTCTCTCTCTCTCTCTCTCTCTCTATCTCTCGCTCTCTCTCTCTTTCTCTCTCTCTCACTCATGAGCATGCGCACTTTCTCTTGGACCACCGATAGGCCACCGACTCCCGTTTAAATTACACTTGAGTTTCCGACCGCTACCGCGTTCTATTCTGAAATTTATTCCCACGCCACAAGAAAACTGGTCGGGTCCTGCAGCTCCCGCAGAACAGCCGCGGAAATGCAGGCCTCTAATACAGTATTTAAAGACAAAAAAAAAAAAAAAGACAAATAACAGTACAACATAAACATAAAAAACTAAATGCTACAGCTTCAAACAAAGCACGTTTTTTATACTTGTGAGAAAACAGAACAAAAAACACGATATTACAGACAAATACAAAACCGGACCAAACTAAAAACCATGCAATTTAGTAATGAAAGACAAACAAAACCATGAGACAGAATACAGTGCAGCACAAAAAAGAAAAACAAAAACAAAGAGACAATACACAATGCAGCACAAAAAATAACTGACAAAAAAAAAAAAAAAAAAACAGTGAGACAAAACAAAGACAATTTTAATACTAAACCAAGATAAAAAAAAAAAACACACAAAAAAAACAAGTAATTTAGTATTTAAAGACAAACAAAACCTGAGGACAAAAAACAATGCAGCACAAAAAGACAAACAAAAAACAAAACAAAAACATGACAAATGAAATGATACAGATTGAAACAAAGTGAGATTTTTTTTAATCACAAAATACAAAAGCAAGCCAAACTTAAAAAACAAGTAATATAGTATTTTTCAGACAAACAAAACTGAGACACAATGCAGCGCAAAAAAGACAAACAAAAGAAAAACAAAACAGCGAGACAAAACACAAAAACAGTGCAGCACAAAATAAAAAACAACAAAAAAACAAAAACCTAAAAAAAGAAATAATACAGCTTTAAACCAAATAAGTTGTTGTTTTTACGAGAAAACAGAACAAAAAACAAACAAAAAAACAAAAAAACAAATACAAAACCAAGCCAAACTACAAAAAAAAACAAAAAACAAGTAATATCGCAATGACAGATGAAGTTGATACAAATCGAACAAGCCAAGCATTTTTAAATGACACAATTTAGCCTAAAGAGGACAGATCGTATCATCTGCCTGTAGCAACTGTAAGAGCTGTCATTATTAAGCAGTAATAAAATGTGTTATGACTTTTTTTTTTTTAAGTGATATTAAAACATACTACAAGCAATCAGAAGGTTTACAAAACCTGAAAATTGATTTCCTTTGATTTAAACATGTACACATAAAAATGTAAACTGTCTATAAAATCCCCTTTTAGTAGGACATGTCATGCTATTTCTTTTTTGTAACATGTCGTCTTCTTAATTATAAGGTTCTATCTGACATTTTTGACAAAATCGAGTTTTTGACATATTCTTAATAAATGACATCCTATTTACATTATGGTATGTTTTTTATAAGTTGTTTACATTTTAAAACTCTTTATTTAAAAAACAAATGTTACACATATACTGTTTGCTAAGAAATGCAAAAACTTTACAGCTCAATATCTCAAAATCATTCAGAATGCAGAGAGAACCTTATTATTCCAAGGTGACAATGTGTTTAGATATCCAAGTAAAACAAACTTAATTCATACATTAAATCCAGAGTTTTCTTTTATAAACATCCTGCCGCTATTAGAGCGCAATGAATCTTTGTTTGTTCGAGGCTGTAAAGAATCCACCAGTTATATCCTTCATTACCTGGAAAAGAAGGATGCGTTTTGATGCTGCATTTGAAGGAGCCTTCGAATTTTTAAAAACTGAGACCCTTCTAAAGAATCCTGCGGAGGATGCAGCATCTGAAATAAGACAGCTAATGCAGCAAAGAAATGACAAACAAAAGCAAAACAAAAACATTTAAAATTTTTTTTTAAAGATTTACACAAAATTAGTTTTTGTTATTTTTTTTACTTAGAAAACAGAAAAAACAAGAAAATAGAACACAGAAAAAACAAAACAAAACCACAAACAAATACTGAACCAAACCAAACAAAATAAATAAATAAAAACAAGAAAACTAGTGTTTAAAAATACTAAACAAACTAAAATAAAAGAGCATAAATGTATTTCCAGCACATTAAACACGGTGACAGAATGAGAATACATGAGCAGTGTTCGCATTTTTGTGCAGTGGAGTCAAGTGATGAAAATGGCAGAATGATGGAAGAGTAACCTTGACCACAGTATCTTGAGGGGCTGTCAGAACGGCTTCAGTCTACAGATGAGAGCCGTCGTGATTGAACTGACAACAACAAGCTGCTAGCGGACCGTGTGTGTGTGTGTGTGTGTAAGCTTCTCTTTGGTGTAATGTCGAGAAAAAAGGGAGGATCTGAAGCCTCAGGTAAAATAAATACAAATTCCGAATGGTGCCAGCAGCACCTGCTTGATTTACATTTTCTAATTGCAAAAGAAAGAAAAGCCAAAAAAATGTTCCATCAATACATTGACAAGAGAAAGAGAGGTACACAGAACAAACTATTTGTTCTTTAAGTTTTGAGGGATTGCTTACACAGTCAGTGATTTTTTATTTATTTATTTTTTTGCCAAGATATTGGTTTTAAACGCATGTTTCTTTCTCAAAACTCTCTTTTACTGGTACATTTCATTTAAAATTACTAGTATATATAATGTATAACAGATATATAAACATACACACACACAACTAAACTACCTAGTTGCTAAGGAAACAAATTTTCATTATTTTCATTTCATTTTTCATTCATTTCACTTGACTGCACAAATAACTAAAACTATATATATATATATATATATATATATATATATATATATATATATATATATGTGTGTGTGTGTGTGTGTGTGTGTAGTGTGTATATTGTATGTATTTCTAAATATAAATATATAGATTACATGAATATGACAAAAACACAACTTACTAAAACTTTTCAAATGAAATGAAAACAGAAAATGTAAAAATAACAGTTAATTTACTATGAGACGACAACACTGTTCCAATACTTAATGTAACACTAATTGGATTGCACTTTATTTCTATTATAATTTACTTTAATTTAATGTAAAATTATCCATTAGAATAAGACATACAGTTGAAGTAAGAATTATTAACCCCCCTTTGGATATTTTCTTTTATATTTCCCAAATGATGTTTAACAGAGCAAGGACATTTTCACTGTATGTCTGATAATATTATTTCATCTGGAAAAAGTCTTATTTGTTTTATTTCGGCCAGAATAAAAGCAGTTTTTAATTTTTTAAAAGCCATTTAAGTTCAAAATTATTAGCCCCTTTAAGCTATTTTTGATAATCAACAGAACAAACCATCGCTACACAATAACTTGCCTAATTACCCTAATCTGCCTAGTTAACCTAACTAACCTAGTTAAGCCTTTAAATGTCACTTTAAACTGTATAGAAGTGTCTTGAAAAACATCTAGTAAAATATTATTCACTGTCATCATGGCAAAGATAAAATAAATCAGTTATTAGAAATCAGTTATTAAAGCTATTATTCTTAGAAATGTGTTGAAAAAAATCTCTCCATTAAACAGAAATGGGGTAAACAGGGGGCTATTAATTCAGGGGGGCTAATAAATCAAGGGGGCTAATAATTCTGACTGTTTGTCACATGATGTGAAAAGCATAAATTTAATATGAATTTGTGCTGTTTTTTCAGCAACACAAAGGCCTCCGAGAAAAATCTGATATTTCAATATGAGCTCAAATATTAAATCCTTTTCCAAAACCAAAATGCACTTTCCAACCCACATCATTTTTGATCTGACAGAAAATACTCATTTCGCCAAACTAGAAGACTGCATTTTATGGATTTATAATTCTGACATACAAAAGAAATATGGCAAAAACAACCTCATTCTGGATAATGTGCTCTGAGAATTACTGGCAGATGAAGAGCTCTGCAGTCAAGTCCCAAATCACTAGCAGAAGCTTAAACTGGTTAGCCAGGTCGTCTTTTGACACCTCAACCCAAAAAAAAAAACAACAACAAACAACACCTGCATGGGCTGAAGTCGCGTCCTTGATGGCATTCCAGTCACCTGAGAGAAAGAAAATGTCCCAGGTCTGGCTTTCTCTTTACTCCAAACACTACTGGGTTGTTTTAACATGTCAGATATGGATAAACTCAACTGTGGGGTTAAATATCTTGGTCCTGCTTTATATTAAATGGCCTTAACTGCCTTGTGCTAATTCATTCATTAATTTCCCTTGGCTTAGTCCCTGATTTATCAGAGGTTGCCACAGCAGAATGAACCGCCAACTTCTCTGGCATATGTTTTATGCAGTGGATACCCTTCCAGCTGCAAGACAGCACTAGGAAACACCCATACATTCTCAATCATGCACACTCATTCACTATGGCAATTTACTACATCTAATTCACTTATACAGCATGTCCTTGGACTGTGGGTACTTTCTGCTTATATTCAAATCAACAATTTGGTACAATGCACTTGAGAACACACATGTTTTTAAAGTCCATGTGAAATCAAGGTTTACTATGTATATTGTGCTAGTGCACATTGTTTATCTTTAGGTGAACAAATAGCCCATGCAAGTTAATTCATTGAAAGAGAATCATTTGTTTTGGTTGTTCTCAATTGAAATCTGGTAATTTGCTTCCGCATTGGAATGATGGTCCTTCTCTGTTGACATCAGTTTGATGCTTCAGCCACAATATTCTCAATATTCTTAGACCGTTTGCTACAAGGGAATAAAGTGCAAAAAGAAAACTCTGTCCCCTACTCAATACTCTGACTCAGTTGGAAATTAGTCGGGATCAAGATACTGAAATTAAACTATCAGTAACTTCTGGTTCAGTAGGACTTTAATACAGTATTTACTTATATTTAGAAAAACTCCATCTCAAACTAATTTCTATTGTTAGACTTATAATTACACAGATGACCTACCCTTAAAGCTACCCATACCACTAAACATACATTGTTTACATTTGTTTATTTTATTCATTCATTCATTCATTTTCATCCACAGCGAAATAAACCACCTACTCACTTACCACCAGCATATGTTTTAGACAAAGGATGCCCTTCCAGCTGCAACATAGTACAGGGAAACATCCATACACTCTCACATTCACACACAAACACTACAGCCAATTTTAATTATTCAATTCACCTATAGCGCATGTCTTTGGACTTTGGGGGAAACCGGAGCTTTATTATTTTAATAGAAGAATAAGGTAATCAACATTGGAAAATGTCAGGAGTCATTTTATAGCCAAAACTTTCACAGTCACTTTCTTCACAAACTGATGTCTAAAGTAAATGATTTTATTTCTTTGTGCTTTTAGGTAATGACAAATGTTGGTGAGTTCCATTTATACTATCCACATTCATATTATATAGAACATTCTGTTCTAGCGGTCATGCAGTACATTTGAAAAACAGCTACACTGCAAAAAGTGATTATACTTGACTTTACTTAAAAAAAGTGAGTAAACCCATCGCCTTAAAAATGGCAAAACATGGCAAATTATGTATAGCCAGAATTGTGTTATGCTGCATTTCCTCTTTAAAAAAGGGTGGTGTGACATCGTTCCTTTTCATGCTGACCAACTGACTGCTTATCTCCAGCTTTCCCGCTGTTACCAGTTTGTCCAGTAGCTTGCCATGTACATCTGAGAACTTGAGATGCAGAGAGGAGACCACAATGACAGGGTTCGAGTCTGGTGAAGAACGGTTCCAGAAAGCAGATAAGACAAAAACAGAAGCCAAAAAAATTAAATAAACAAGTAAATAATAGGGTGATATTGTGTAAAAATCTGAAAACATGGTAAAAAATCAGGTGAGGGCTTTTCTTTTTCTGGGTTGCATTTTAAAACTGTCACTTGGGTTTAGGGAGGTGGGTGGACGGGTCAATCTGTGCTTTTGAAAACACTATTGGTTGGGTTTAGAGAAGGAGGACGATGGGTCTGTTGATCGCTCAGTCAGTTAGACAGTCATTCGGTCAGTCAACAGCGGCCTCTGGTGGATTTATGTGAGATCAAAAAGTGAAAAAAAAACCACTTACAAGGACATATTTGGCGCTCTCCAGAAATGTATATATCGGTATGCTTTCAGAGCCTGGGTTGGAATTACTACTATAGTTATATGGGGTTTATTTTAACAAAGTTATTAAATTGCAATTTTTTTAAATTTCCATCTCAACAGTTCTAGTGTTAGGGATCTAAACTCTCAAGACATGCTTGAGGGATTCAACTAATCACAATGATATGGATGGCTGGCCAATCAGAGCACACTAAGCTTTTCAGACTGACGAACTTTCGGCACGTTTCAGAAAGGTGGAGCTGAGACAAGCAACAATAATGTACGGTATGTGAAAAATAATGTACTTTTGACCCTTAAACCATATAAACACTGCATCTACACCAAGTACAGAAAAACAATGTTCTTTTAGCAACATCATATGACCCCTTTAAAACAAACCCAGCATTAATTTCACTTTCCATTTCCAAAACCACAAGAAGTGTTTTGCTGTGTTCAACTCAAAGAGACAAACAATGGTGCGAGTGAGTGAGATAAATAAAGGGAGGGTAGAGAGATGGGGAAAACAGAGCGCGGGTCAGAAGTCTCGGATGACACAGGTGTTGCTGCTGCCACCAAGAGTGGCAGTAAAATTGGCAGGAGCTTCCCTGTTGAGCTTCCTAGCAATGTGGCTGTTTGGCAGATGAGGCCGCGGCTGTGATTAGCAGCAGCACTCTTGCACTAACAGTGAACGACGGCGGAGGTAAAGCCGATCGGAGGGGGGGAACAGCTGCGAATGGAGCTCGTAACAGTGAAACAGCGTGCCAGACTGACCAACACTGTGTCGGATGAAGCTAATGCTGGAGGAAAGAAAGCGTGACACCTGGAAAGGACAGTGAAAAGCTGTAATAAAAAATATACTTATAAAATATATTAAAATATATCTATCGATCTATCTGTCAATCTATCTGTCGATCTATCTATCTGTCGATCTATCTATCTGTCGATCTATCTATCTATCTATCTATCTATCTATCTATCTATCTATCTATCTATCTATCTATCTATCTATCTATCTATCTATCTATCAGAAGTAGCAGTGCAATATGGCTTTGTATCGGCTCTGGTGGGAGGCGTATGTTGGCATAAGTGTCCCACCAGTGACAATTTACAGCCATATTGTACTGTTACGAGTGTGATATTGCATCTATACAAAATTGGAAGACATATTTGTATGTATAAAAAAGAAAATCAAAGACAGAGAGTCTCAAAAACTATTTTATAAGGAACTACTTTCTTCTGCCATTCATTCACATCTGCAGCTGACAGAACAGCAGAAACCTTTGTTCATTCACCAACAGGGCTGGACTGGGGCAAAAAAATCGGCCCTGGCATTTTGGGCATGGCATGCACATCCAATATTTTTAATCAACTCATATTCTATAAAACACAAAAGCCATATATATGAAATAAATAAATAAATACAAACTTTAATCTCAGTTTAATTTCTGTATACTGTCCATAAAGATATTTGTTGAGTTCTAAAAAATACAATATTCATTCATTTATTTTTCTTCGCATAAGTTCCTTATTTATCAGGGGTTGCCGCAGTGGAATGAACTGCCAACTATTCCAGCATGTTTTATGCAGCAGATGCCTTTCCAGCCACAACCCAATATTGGAAATCACCCATACACACTCATTCACACACACTCATACACTACAGCCAATTAAGCTTATTCAATACACTATTCACTCAGCCTATATTCAATAATAAACATAACAAAAACTGTCTGCTAATGCATGGGTAAATCTTCAAAGGGAACAGTGTTACATTTTAACCTCTTACACCTCATCCTGCTTGCTGTTTCACTATCTAAACAATGAAAACATAATATGAGTCAAATTTGTTTCATTTTGATGTTATGATTAACAGACACCAAACAGCCTCGTGTAGCTGCATATTTATATGAGCATCATCTTCACTCTGCATATTTATAACAAAAGAGGGCTTAAATATAACTGTCTCTTTTCATTTCCATTGAAAAGAATTAACTTTACCCTGTCTCTTTTGCAGAATATCAGTTTTAATAATCAATAATGGCCATTATAACAGTATAACGTATATTAAATTTAAACGATAAAGGTAAGCAATCAGTCAATGTGCAGAATCAGTGTATGTGGATACATAAATTAATATATTAGCTTATCTTTGCACTCAGCCAAAACAGTTAACTGAGAACAAGTGATTCAAAAGACATAAGAGTTGTTAGATAGAGACAACAAGATGAATTCAATATCACGTATAGTAAATTCAATATCAACTATAGTGAGATGAGATCATCCAGCAGATGAACTGTCTGACATGCACTATACTCTCACCTGGGGTTTATGCTCACCCAATGAATTACTGGCTGCAGCTCTGGGCAGAGAGTGTGTGGTCACTTGATTTGCGCTTTTAGCCGTGTACTAGAATGAACAGAGAACTTTTCAGAATCCCTAAATGAAACGCCGGTGTATTTCCCGCGATTTCTCTGCGCCTCCCTTGCGTTTCTTCTCTCTGACTCTCGACTACTTTGACAAATACACACAGATGACACACGCTCACACGGAGTCCAAAATAGGAGTTTGTGATTGGGCCAGCCCAATGTCAATACCGAAAAGAGCCAATGGGCTGCAGAGTGTCACATGGGCTGGCCCGGTCTGTCTGTCCGGGAAAAAAAGCATCTACTTTCAGAGAGTCACAGATCACAGCAGCGTCAATTAATAAGGCATAAAAAAAACGATAGGCTGCTAAGCCTTTTATGGGCCGATCAGATCACAAGACGATGATCAGCCTGGCCCAAAAAGTACGTCGGCTCACCGGGAAAGTGCCCGGTCTGCCAGATGGCCAGTCCGCCCCTGCTCACCAACATCACTTTAGCTAGTATTTAAATGATTCTCCACAGTAGTGTCTAAAGTGAAGACAAAGCAGGTGATTTTGCTGACATTTTAAGATTATAAGGCTAAACAGCAAGAAATGCCATCAGTCTAGCCATTTCCCAGTACTTCTGTTGCAATCAGGATATCACAATAATTAACAATGAAAAAGCAAAGCAAACACTACCAGAAACACTACCAAACTGTGGTATAAAAACTGCACTACAACATACAAAAGAGATAAACTATATATTTATAGTCGAGATATATATATATATATATATATATATATATATATATATATATATATATATATATATATATATATATATATATATATATATATATATATATATATATATACTGTATGGAGACAGAGACTACATAACAAGGGCATTAGAGGAGAAAAACTCAAACATGTTTACATATTTATTGTTGGTAAATATGTTCTTAGTCTACTACCTGACAAATAAGTATAATATAATTAATTTATTATTTTTGCATTGGTGTCATTGCTTTGTTCATTTATTAATCACAGATATATAGAAAAATTGTACGTAGATTTAAATTTATTTTAGCTTATACAACAATAAAATGTTTAATTTTTATTTGTTTAGTAATTGAATTGTTTTGTTATTTAATTTTAGTTACATTTAATTATAGTTTGATATCAACAAATATATTTTTTCAGTAAACAATATTACTTGTTTGCTGAAAAATGTTAACATTTAAATGTTTTAATTCAATAATGAAATATTTATTAGTATAATATAGCATTAATAAAATTACCAAATAATATAATGATTTACAAATAATACTAACACTATTTTATGTCTTCTGGACATGCAGTTTTATCATTATACATATATTGTACCCAATGCACAGTTCACAAAGAAATGCATGTTTTTTTTTTTTTTTTTTTGAATCTCTAATAAGTTTCAGACAACACACTGTAAAAATTATTCGTTTACATGGATTCAAAAATACTGTAGCATAAAAACATATCTTGTCAGTTTTAGGTCAATAAGTGTACATGAAAACACTATACATGTGCATGACATGACATGACATATCACTATTCTCACAGAATCATTTTAGTAGTTTACACTGAGACAAAAAACAGTAACATTTTTAAAAATGTCGACTCTGATACCCATAAAAGGTTTTCAATTTTTACAACT
Organism: Danio rerio; assembly: GCF_052040795.2. Lineage (NCBI taxonomy): Eukaryota > Metazoa > Chordata > Actinopteri > Cypriniformes > Danionidae > Danio > Danio rerio. Next base: position 36,276,186 of record NC_141037.1, read on the forward strand.
TATACAAAAAGATTTTGATTTGTACTAATCTACATTACATACTGTTAAGCAAGCTGATTTTCAACATAGCCCATAGCCTTTATCAGAACAACTTTATCAGAACAAATATCAATTTAGGCACTTGTGATAACTCATCAAAAATTTTGCAATGTCATCAATTTCAACAAAAGACTGTATTTATTATTACACAACTGATTTTTGTGCAAATGAAGAGATGCTCAAGACGCTTAGGTGTGTGATGTTTGACAAAAGTGAATGCTGAGATAATGAATGGTGCTCATCAGTTTTGCTTGCAGTGCTGTAACAGACACCTGACAATAGGTGAGACGTGTCTGCTGTCAGATGCCTGTTCCCTGAGGTGAAAACACCTGCGACTTCACTGCTCTCTCACGCTAACAATGCCAAAAACAGACATCTCAGACACATTTACTGGTAAGAGTCGCTCTCTGAAATGCTGCTCAGGATACTAAAGAAGTCACATCTGTGTGTTACCGCCACTCATTCAGCTTTTGAATATAAATGTATAGTATGCCTATACATGTGAAAGACTACATTGAGGGTGTTATTTCCACGTTTTTAATTGAATGAATAAATAAATGAATATTTTTTTGTTTAGGAATACAATACTCACTCAACATTAGCCTTTTATTATTCATAAGCTTGAATGAAAAATTGTTTTACTTGAACAATTGATTATTTTTATATATATTTGAAGATTATAATATTATATTTAATTTGATTAAAGTCATACTCAAACTTAACAGAAATCGAATTAAGACATGTTGAGTATGTCAATTTTAGTCTCATTATTGAAGTGCAGTACAGACATGTAAACACCTTAATCAAACTATTACCATCATGTAGGACTTTCGCCACATTTTGCAACAAGATAGTCTATACATCCATGGCTGTTTGACACTATTCTCTGCACCTACTGAGTCAGTGAAGGACCATACATCGCGAAATGCAGAGGTTTTCTGTCTACATTTAGCATGCTGTATCAAATTCCATTAAAACAACACTTTTTCAGCACTTCATACTCATATCCAATATCTTGTTTGTCACGACGGGCATGCATGAAATGTTTCTGAATATAAGTGAAAGTGCCAAACTGCAGTTAAAGTCAACAAATTAAAAAACGAAACACGACACACCCAAGGACATGTGGATAGCTGGTGACGCAATGATGTTAAACAAATTATGTGATATGACATGTAAAACGGGATCATGAAAGGAACATTCAAATAGTAACTTATATAAACAATTATATTATTGTCTTATTCAAAATAAGACAATAATATCAAAATAAAAAAAAGTAAAATATGCATTTTAAAAATTTAGTTTTCATATTATTGGGCTAGTTTTGATTGGCCATTGGGCTAGCTTTGATGTGAAAACCTGGCAACCCTGTTCACTGATTAATTACACTTTACCAGAAGTTACTTCCATAATTCAAACAAAGCACAATCGGGTGCATAAAACAGGTGGATATGTCCTAATAATAAAAAACAAACGGCCCTGAAAACCTATTAAAAATCAACCCAAAAGTGCATAATTTGCGCGTCTCTCCGCTTTGCTGGTCTTTGTTTGTCGCAGGTGATCATCTGCTGAAGTCTGCGCAGGTTTTCTCCTGCCTGCGGTGCTGCTGGTGTGTTTCTCAGAGCAGCCAGGAGCTAAATGAGCAGCGGCGCAGCACCTGAGGCCTGGGGGCTGTGAGTCTGGAGTCTGCCGTTTCCTTCCTGCCAGTAGGACAGGAATGAGCTCATCACGGCTCTCCCCTGCTGTCAGCAGCCTGGAGAGCCCATACACTCAGCCATATTGAGCACACACACATGAGCTGCTTTCCACCATTGACAGACGCATTCACCAAGAAAAAAGAGAGGATAGCAAAGGGAATGATTCCTGAGGGTGTAGGTGGTGTTTCGATGGGCTCCTGCTTGCTTGTGATCAGTAACTAGAATAGGTTGTGGTCAATAATAATGGGTAACCAAAAGCCTGCTGTTCATTAACCAGTTGGGTGGTTGCAAATTAATCAGTAACTGTTAAGGGAACGAGATAAGATCAGAGTATAATGATGAAAACAATAGGTAGGAACTGGAAATGGAAAATGAGAAGTTGCAGCCAAGGGGTGATAATAATAATAATAATAATAATAATAATAATAAAAGTACAACATTGTCACCTTAGAATTATAAGGTTCTATCTGACATTTTTTTCAAAATTGAGTTATTGACGTATTCTTTTTAAATGACAACTTACATTTTGGGATGTTTTTTTAATAAGTTGTTAACATTTTAAGACTATTTATTTAAAAAAAAAAAAACAAATGTTACACACATACTGTTTGCTATATGAAATGCAAAAACTTTAAAGCTCAATATCTAAAATCATTCAGAACGCAGATAGAATCTATATAAGAAGATCTATATATATATATATATATATATATATATATATATATATATATATATATATATATATATATATATATATATATGCAAAACAATAACCTCAACTCAAAGTTGCAAGAAATGTATGAGCTGGCCTTTCATTTAAAATCTGAGACATAAGCAGTGATGGTAATAACAGCACTATAAATAAAAGGTGTTACTAGCGGCGAGATTTTTGTAGTAATGTATACTCAAATGAATTACTGTTTCCCTGTTACAACGCCGTTATCTTTACTGATAATAAAATGTGTTACTATAATCGGTTTTAATGTGAGTAGCATGTCTAATAGGTCATTTCTTTCTCTGTGGTGTGTGTGTGTGTGTGTGTGTGTTCGGGGCAAAGGCGGGACACATAACCAACCAGCAATGATAATTGGTGTGTCTGTGAACATGGTGTAACTGAGAATGTGATGATTGGCTTAGAGTACATTTCCATTATTTGCTAATCAGAGGCAGAGTATTGCCGGTTCTCACACTCTCACACACGTGCATGCAGACAGTCGCACACACACCAACGACCAAGATTCAGAATAATGGCAATTCCTACAAGTTCAAAGGTAGCATTTACAAACTGGAAATATTAGCACTACTTTTCCCATGATGAGGTTTATGCATCGTGCAACTTATGCCCAGGAAAAGTATGACAAGTAATTTTAACCTAATGAAGCACCTCATGTCGATTGCAACGAAGTGGCTGACACAGAGGGATCCATTTGCAGTATTTTTATTAAACACAGTTTAATAACAAATAGCACACAGTTGTTGTGGGTGCGCAAACTCACATCAATCACAGTAGTATATTGTCATTGGGCTGGCGGCAGGTAAACACAGGATGAGTATGCAGGCATGGGTCAGAGGCAGGCGGATAGTATCAGAGTCGGTAAGCAGGCTAGAGTTCAAGGCAGGCGGCTAGGATCAAAGTCGGGATTCAGGCTGAAGTACAAGGCAGGCGGCAGGCAGTACTGGGTCAATAAACGAACCAGGATCACAACGGGAAAGCAGGCAAGGATGAGACCGCTCAGTAGTCTTAGCCAGGGCAGAACAAGACTTTGCAATGAAGCAGCGTGTGAGTGCTGCTTATATGTGTGTGGAGAGTGATTGACTGGATGTGCATCAGGTGTGTGGGCAATCAGTGTAAGTGGATGACGTAATGTCAATAGTCCGGTGATGATGACCTCTGCTGCCCAGCGAGGGGAATGACTGGGACTGAGTCGGTGACATCAGTCACATACCACCACAAAATTAGTGGCTATACGTGAAGAGATGAAGCCACGACCTCAAAGCAAATAAAACTTAATTTTTCTCCACCGCAAACACTTATTACTCAGACAGAATTAAGCAAAATATTATCTGTTCATATAGTTGAGGACGTTGATGCCGTTGTCTCTCACATTATCTCACAACAACATTAAAATAGCATAGATGAGTGTACAATGTTTTATAGTTATTTTAAAGTTACTTAATGCTTTAAAAGTTACTTGCCCTGGTAATTAGTCACTTTTATAATTATGCATCGCAGTTACTAACTCAGTTATTTGTGAGAAGTAACTAATAATCTGATGTCCCGATTAGGGTTTTTCGATGGGGGTTGTATTCTGATGTTGGGGTGGGGCATTGGATTGCGGAGGGGTGATGCAGACGAAAAAGAAAAGAAAAAGGTCTAACTCTGTGTAAACGCAAAACTGTAGATGTGTAAAAAATTACGAGAATATATACAGTCTTGATTGGGAAGTAACGTCCGATTCAGATTGAGTCTAATCGGGCCCAATTTTCGATCACATGATCGGATTTAGACATCCCAACTAGTAACTAATTTACTCTTCTAAATGAACGTGCCCAACACTGGAAATAAAGCATCAATTCTGAGTGGAAAATTGCACATAATAAAAAAAAAAATTTGCAAGATAAATTCTCGATAAACTTAGAACTGTCTATGTTTTTATATTCATTCATTTATTTTCCTTTGGCTTAGTCCCTTATTTATTAGGGGCCACCATAGCGGAATGAAATGCCAAATTCTAGCAAGTTTTACACAGCAGATGCCCTTCCAGCCACAACCCAGAATTGGGAAACTATATATATGCTAAATGTGCAAAAATAAAGAACTTAAAGTCTGAATTATCAGAGGACTCTGACTTCCTAGCTTGAATCTTGCCGTTTCTTCTTTTTTCATTTTAGTCAGTTCTCAAGTTTATATCACAATAAAAATTACAGTAATCTTTTTCTTTTCTTCCTATTTCCATAAAGAAAACATGAGAGAACACCATATTCTAAAGACATTTAATCTTTTGATTACAAAAAATTACAAAATGAGAGAAAAATCATAAACTTGAATGCAGATTTAATCTAAAAACATACCACTAAGAGATCATATAAATCTGCAAAACAATTAAATTAAATAAAAATGATGAGGAAAAAAAGCAGAAATCTTTTTCCTTCACGTGTCCTATAAATGCAAGCAGAACCCTGATGTGTCTCGACTGCAGAGCTGTTTTGTCCTTTACTGTCTAGCGAGCTACTTAATTATAGCAGAACTCCTTCAAATTCTAGGTTAGCGGGCAAAAAACTTTCAGTATCCTTATCACCTTGAAACATGAACAATCTGGGAGACGCTAAGCTCCCATAACATATTTTCATTTGTGTTGGTCTTCTGCTGGGACACTAGGGTTATTAATTTCATTTGGGCTTCATTAAACCACATTCTGCAATCGGGCTCTTCCGTCTTTAATCATCATTTCTCCCCTTTGCCAGCGTGGCCTCCAGCGGCTTGGAGTGGAGGGTCACAATGTGTTCCCCCATCATACCCACAAAATAGATGACAATAAAAGATCATTCATCTCAATCACTCACTGCTGGACCAGAGTCATCCAAATCCCTGCTGTAATTCATCCAAAACTAGAGAGCAAATCACCGTCTTACTGATACATCAAGGGATAATAATCAAACAAATAGGTATGTAAGAAATTGTGAAAACATTTATTTGCCAATGAAAGAAATTAATATGTGCTGTCAAATGAGTGAAGGCATCGTGAATGCGTTTTCAGTTTAGACACTCCAAGGACATTATGCAATACAAGCCTTATTAATAATAAACCCATAGTCAAGAAAGGACGAGATATGAACGTTGAATGAATAGCCTTTATTTGATTGAAATATGAATGGGCATCTAGAAGGGCAGTTCTTAGAAAATAAAAGAAAAAAAATCCCCATTTCAATAAAAGTTTTCAACTATATGAAGTTTTTGAAAGGTTAAGAGCTCAAGGATAGATATAGAAGTGTTCAACAATAACGCCAATAAACTATTAAATGTTTGCTAAAGTGAGGTGATCAGACACATATTCAAGCTTTGCAATCATGACAATATACTAAATCTACCATTTGATATCTAGAAGTTAGTTTCAACCACTGAAATATATGATGATACAAAAATAAAATAAATAATAATAATAATAATAATAATGCATATTATTATTCATTCATTTTATTTTCAGCTTAGTCCCTTTATTAATCCAGGGTCGCCAGAGTGGAATGAACCGTCAACTTATCCAGCAGTACTGCATGTCTTTTTACTATGGGGGAAACCAGAGCACCCGAAAGGAAACCCACACGCTTGCAGGGAGAACATGCAAAGTCCACACAGAAATGCCAACTGACCCAGCCGAGGCTCAAACCAGTGACCTTCTTGCTGTGAGGCGACAGCATTACCTGCTGCGCCACTGCGTCACTCATATAATTTTTTTATATATAAATTTTTCCCATGGATTAGTCTGTATTTCAGAGGTCACCACAGTGGAATAAACCATCAACTATTCCAGCATATGTTTTACACAGAGGATGCCCTTCCAGTTGTAACGCAGTACTGGGAAACACCTACTCTCGCATTCACACACACACACACTCATACACTATGGCCAATTTAGTTTATTCAATTTACCTATAGTGCATGTCTTTGGACTGTGGGGGAAACCGGAGCACCTGGAGAAAGCCCATGCAAACTCCACAAAGTAATGCCAACTGCACTGTGAGGTGACAGTTCTAACCACCATGCCGCCTTCATATTATTATTATTATTATTATTATTATTATTTTTATTTATTTATTTTTTTTTTAATTATTGAACTTACAATTCTGGCTTCTTTATTTTTTTGCAACCGCAGATTTCTTTGTCACAACTTAACCACTATAAACAGAATGGCAAGATACAGTTGAAACCAGAAGTTTACATACACTGTAAAATAAGGAACATAACTTTTTTTTTTTTTTTAAATGCCTGATGGTCAATTATACTAAACGTTTAGTATTTTAGGTCCGTTAAGATCATCTAAATGATTTACATTTACTAAATGCCAGAATAATGAGAGAATTTTTATTTAATTTTTTTTTTTTATTATTAATTTCTAGACAGTCAAACGTTTACATACATTTCCTTGGCATTTTTTTAGCTTTGCTTTTAAACTGTATAACTTTGGTCAAATGTTTTTGATATCCTTCCACAAGTTTATCACAATAGTGACAGAATTGGTGTAACTGAGTCAGATTTGTTGGCTTGCTCGCACAAGCTTTTTCAACTCTGCCCACAAATTTTCCATAGGGTTGAGATCAGAGCTTTGTGATTGTGATGGCCACTCTAAAACATTTGTTGTTACTCTGTTGTCCTTAAAGCACATTTTAACTAATTTAGCAGTATACTTAGGGTCATGGTCTGTTTGGAAGACCCATTTGTGGCCAAGTTTCAATTCCCTGGCTAATGTCTTAAGATGTTGCTTCTGTATTTCTACATAATGTTCTTTCTTCATGATGCCATCTATGCTGTGAAGTGAACCAGTTCCTCCTGCAGCAAAACAGCCCCAAAACATGATGCTGCAGCCCCCATTCTTCACAGTTGGGATGGTGTTCCTAGACTTGTAAGCTTTCCCCTTTGTCCTCCAAATGTAACACTGGTCATTATGGCCAAACAGTTCAATCTTAGACCACAGTGCATGTCTCCAAAAATTATTCTTTTCCCAGTGTAATTTAGCTAATTGTAATCTGACTTTTTTTGTTGATTCTGGCTTGTTGATTTTCCCATGTTGTCACAAAAGAAACAGTGTGTTTGAGGTTTTCCTAAAATACTACTCTACAGTTGCGCTTCCAATTAACTCAAATGTTGTCAGTTAGCCAATCAGAAACTTCCAAAACATTGACACCATCATCTGAGCTTTTTCAGAGGCATAATAATCTAATTATCAACTTCACTTTCAAGAAAAGATACAATTTCTCAAAAAAAAAACTCTCATTATTCTGCAATTAAGCATAACAGAAACACATTTTCAATAATCCTAATTTACCTAATAGAGAAAAAGTTTAGTCACATTAACATCTGACCTTTTTAAATGGTTAAGTGCCTTTTTCTACAGTGTATGTAAACTTCTGGTTTCAACTGTATCAATCCAAAAAATTGTATAAAATAAATTCAGAATTGCAAGACAGCTTAAAAACTCATACTTGCAAGAAATAAAGTTGTATTTAAAAAAGTGACATTTTAAATGAAAGTTTAGTCCCTTTATTTATCAGAAGACATGGCACAATAACACGTTTCAAGGTTTACAATGGTTTGGAAAAGTCAAGGTTTAAAACCGCCAAAATTGTCTGTTATACAATTCCCACGGTATATTAAAGTGTTTTTTTTTTATGTGTTTTACTTTTTTTTAAGGGGAAACAGTATGTCCACATCAAAAGCTATTGGGCAAGCCACGATTCAGCAAACATCTGCTATAGATGCTATATACATGCTACAGAGCTGAATCGTGCAGAGGGTTTACTTTATATCCACAGAAAAGAAAGATATCCAAAGATGTAAAGAAATCTGTTTTTGCAACCAATGAAGACAGCAGAAGTCAATGATTTAATTATTAGCCTGACATGTTTAAAATGAAATATATTGTGTTCAATGGGGAAACACCCGACATTTAAAAATATAGAACACAATTTAAGAGCAGTATACCGTTATACAGTGAAACCATGAAAATTTTATCCTAGGTTATCATTCCGTCAAAATGATCGCCACAGTGGAATGAAGTGCCAACTTATCCAGCATATGTTTTACACAGCAGATGCCCTTCTAGCTGCAATCCAGTACTGGGAAACATCCACACACACACACACACACACACACACACACACACACACACACTATGGCCAGTTTAGTTTATTCAATTCACCTATATTCACTACGTCTTTGGACTTGTGGGGGAAACCGGAGCACCCGGAGGAAACCCACGCTAACACAGGGAGAACATTCAAACTAACAACGAAATGCCAACTGACCCAACCGAGGCTAGAACCAGCGACCAGGCGAACGTGCTACCTTCTGCGTCACCAATCGCCACTTCAGTATTACACACAACAAAATTTGTATACTGTACATACAGTACTATATAAGCTTACTATACATGACACTAATCCCCATAAACCATGTAACTGCCATAATTTAATACATAAATAAATGCACAGCCAGTTGACTTTACATAGAAAATTATCTATATGTTATTGTGAATGTACTGGTGCATTTTTAATAAGGTTAAAGGCTTACTTGGTGGTATTAATATGAGCCATTTTCTTATTTCAACACGACTCATTCACTTTAAAAGTGTAAGTTGATATGTAATGTGGGAAACGTGGACAGTATAACAGAATTTGGCTATAAAAATGTAATTTACTATAATACATGTCAAAGACTTCAGGAAATGTTGGATGAACAAATCCAAAGTAGTGCTGTACACCTAATCAAACCGCAATGTGGACGATTTTCTGTGTATGTTAAACCACAGAAGACTATTTAAATATGCAGTGTGCACATTCTGCTTGTCTGTGTGAATGAATGGTGGAGTTTGGCCTGCTAGTACACTTTTATACTGAAGCATATTTTCAGTTACTGTAGGCAATCTCACAGATTGGTGTGTCTGTCAAAGCAAACAGCAAATGAATGCAAGTTGTGAATATTCAAAAGCATCTTCACATAGGATAAAGACATGCAGTGAATAATTATGATACATTGAAGTACCATCAGTTACTGTGGCCTTTTGTCATGTGACATTAACACAACATAGATTTTAAACCCAAAAGATAATTAAAACTCAAATGACAACATTGTCTTCTATGACTTGCAACCTATAAATATTTAGCATTTAATGACATTTATGTAAAGCCATCACAAAAACAACAACAACAAAAACATATGGTAACACTTTAGTGTACATAACAATTCATGCTATTAACAATATGACGGTAAAATCCGAAAACGTGGTAAAAATCAGACTGCCGCAAGGGCTATTGTTTTTCTGGATTGCTTTTAAAAACACTGTCGGTTGAGTTTAGGGAATTGGGTGCTCATGTCAATCTTTCCTTTTGAAAACACTATTGGTTGGGTTTAGAGAAGGAGGAGGGTGGGTCAGTCAATCGATCAGTCAGGCAGTCAACAGCGGCTTCTGGTGGATTTACGTGAGAACAGCAGGCGCAAATGGCACTCACGAGAAAAATTTCAGATCTTAAAAAACATATAAAGCAGCCTCTGGTGGATTCGTGAAAACAAAAACTGCAAAAAACATAGCTCCCGGGATGTATTTGGTGCTCTTTAGAATTGTATATAGGGTTAAGTTTTCAGAATGAGCCTGAGTTGGAAATCTGAGAGCTCCCTCATCCTCTATAAACAACAATGGTCCAGATTCATTCAAAGTCTAGAAAGGTACCAAAAAAACATCCTCAAAACAGATTATATGCCTGCAGTAGTTTAATCTGGATATTACCAAATTACAAGAACACTTTTGTGTGCACATAAAACAAAAACAATGACTTTATTCAACAATTTATTCTCCTGAGTGTCAGTACATTGCGTATGTTTGTCCAAGGTAATATGTATAGCCAAGTCCAACACATTTTATTTGTGCACAAATGTATTCTCATTACTTGATAATATCTCAATTAAACCACTGAAGGCATATGATGTGCTTTGAGGATGTTTTTTGTACCTTTCTTTGAATGAGTTGAGAATAATTGCTGTATATAAAGGATGAAAGAGCTTCCAGGTTTTATTTAAAATATCTTAATCTGTGTTCAGAAGATGAATAAAGAGTATTGTAACGACATAAGGGTTGAAAAACTACCAACATTTGTGCTTCCCACACATAGACTTTACTTGGGCGGGCCACCCAGGTATATAAACAAGTATATTTTGTGACATTTACTTTTTATTATTTTCATCCTTTTACACTTGTTTTGTGTCCACACAATAGTCTAACATCCGTGATCGTTTAACTAGTGGAAAATCTCCTCTCGCCCTACATGTTTTCTACTTCTCGTTGTGTGTGTGCAAGAACTGTCAGCACTGTCACAGACAATCTCACATGCTTTGCTGAGACCCATTGATACACGCCTTTTTGAGACTTAAAAATTTGTCTGTCCGCGGTTTCTAAATCTTCTAAAATGTCCAGGATTCGGCTTTGGGTTTCGCTTTTTAAGCCATCTTTTTTATTTTAATTCTGATTTACTTTTGCTTGGCTTCGCAGCTGACAATGCGTGCACAGCGACAAGACTTTGATAATAATATATAATTAATTAATTGATCTGAACAATCCAGATAAACTTTTTTATTTGATCAGAGAGTACGAACTTAAATCTAAACTGGCTGAAATATATGTACCCCATTAGCAATAGTAAGTTAACTCATTTGCCTTATTTAAATAATCTATATTTTTTTATCAACATAGGCTCATTCTGAAAATGTAGCCCTATATACATTTCTAGAGATCGCAAAACATGTTGCCAGAAGTACGTATGGCTGCATTTCATTTTTTAAATGAACGCTACAGGGAAGTATGATGCTGTTTTTTTCGCACTTACCTCCGTATAGATGGCTTTCCGACTGTTACCAGTTTGTCCAGTTAGTTTACCATGTACATCAGTGAACTTGAGATGCAGAGAGGAGTTGACCATGACGACAGGGTTTGAGTCTGGTGAAGAACAGTTCCAGAAAGCGATAAGATAAAAACAGAAGACAAAAAAATAAAAATAAACAAGTAAACAACAGGGTGAGAATGTGGTAAAATGTGGTAAAAGTCAGACGAGGGTTTTCTTTTTCTGAATTGCTTCTTAAATTTGTCGGCTGGGTTTAATAAAGTGGGAGAGCGGGTCAGTCTATGCTTTTAAAAAATATAATTGGTTGGGTTTGGGGAAGGGGGAAAGTGGGTCAGTCAATTGGTCAGTCAAACAGTCAGTTAACAGCGGCCTCTAGTGGATAACATGTTTGATAGCTTCTGATTTTTTTAGATTCTCTATCATAACACCAACTACAGTAACTATTGCATTATTGTAAAAGGCCTTCAAACTCAATATACATTTGGCCATCCACTTTACAAAACCTAAACTCGTGGGAAACATTACCAGCGACCCTCACAAACCATCTACACTAAAATCCTAATTTTAATCCATTGACTTAAACAGCTTTTAACTCCGCGGAATGAAGGCAGGTCGGCCTCGCTACAGGAGAGCACAATAACCTCACAGAAGCGCAGCCAAAAGCTCTTAGCGCTGTGACAGAGCAGATGCCTGGAGTAATGACAGTGGGGATTATCCAATAATTGTGGATGCGTAAATCATCTCTGGTCGGGTACGGGGCCGCCATGATTAGGAGAGCGAGTGAGCGGTTACTTAAAACAAAGAACATATTTAAATGCGTTCTTCAAGGGAAAAGAGCTTTAAATTAAGCTGGTGCACGTATCTGAAACGGCGCCTGGGCTCATTATATCCTTGTAAAGAGCAGAATATGGTGAAAATAGTCTTTGAAAGGCAAGACATCGCCCAAGGGGAAGAGAGGTTGCTATCTTTGTATTCCGAGCCATGGTGGCACGTTTATCTGTAATAGATCAAGCACAACAGAGGCGATGACAGTCTCTTATGCGCACCTTGCTTTTCTTGTGCGTGCTATTTATTCCTTTTTTCTCAGCCTAGACAATATTTTCGCATTACCTTTCCACCAGGAGCTCACATTGTTGTCTTCTAATCACATTGCTCACACTCTCTCGCCGCCTGCCTTAATTGTTTAATAAATTTTATTCAGTTAAGCATGAATTATTGTTAATTGAACTAAAAAGTAATTTTCTTAATTGAAATGAAGCGGGGGAGGGAGGCGTATTAACAAGGTTAAGGCAGGATGCTTGCCTCAATGCCTTGAGATTTGTAATGTCATTTTATGTCAATTGTTTTTACTTAGTTATGCATTCCTTTATTTCACGTTTTTTATTTATTTATTTTTTTCCCCAAGTTTTGCTCTTAAACTCTCAGCTGAATGTCAGAATATTGATTTATGTAATTATTTCTGTCACTGTAAATTATCAGTATTTTTAAGCTGTTGTGATAGAACTTTTACGTGACGTTACTTAACTGGTATGGCAAAAAACTGGAAAACTCAATGATATATATATATTTTTTTTTTTTCTGTTATATAGATTAGTTTTTGTTTGTTTTTTGATTCTGTGTATTTGTGTGTGTGTTCATGTTTATGTGGTTTAAGAGGATGAATTTATATAATGACATGACTGAGTTGTACTCTGGTGATTTGCAAGAACATGCCTTGTGTCCTCATAACTCAAAATGCTTAAAATCATAATTAATGGAGTCTGTTGATATTTTAGATTTTCCTGTTTAAGGTTTTCTGTGAGGGTTGGGCTTAGGGTTAGAAGCAGGGTAAGGCCATATAATAAGAGTTTTTTTTTTTACACTATATAATACGTCATTTCACTACAATGGAATGTCTAATTATTGACAAAAATATACAACAATTGTGAGGTAAAATTAAATTATTTTTAAATGATTATTTATCTAATGTCAGAGTTTTTTTTTCTTGAATTTTCTTAAATTCTCAGCTGAATGTCAAAATATGTAAGCAATTATTAATGTCACTGTAAATTATCTGTATTTTCAAGCTGTTGTGATAGAACTCTCATGTGAAGTTATTTAATGACAAAAAGAACTAGGAAAATGATGTATTGAGATTTGATGTAAAATCTCAAATATAAATTGGCTTATTTTTGTTTATTGATTTTGTTTGTGTGTATGTTCTTGTTGAAGTGGTTTACGAGGAAGAATTTATATACTGGCATGGGTATGACTGAGTTGTACTCTGTTAAGGTGATTTATAAGATCATGCCTTGTGTTCTCATAATTTAAAATGCTTAAAATCATACTTAACAGAATCATTTGACATTCCAGATTTGCCACAGATTTCCTATGAGGGTTGGGTTTAGGGGTAGGAACAGGTTAAGGCCATAATAAGTGTTTTTACCCTATATAATACATAATTTCACCACAATGGAATGTCTTGTTATTGACAAAAATATACAACAATTGTGAGGTAAAAATAAAAACGTTTAATAAAAATAGCAAATTATACAAGCAATATGTATCTAATGTCATTAGTTCATTTTCCTTCAGCTTAATTCCTTATTTATCAGGGGTCGCCATAGCAGAATGAACCACCAACTATTCCAGCATATGTTTTGCAACAGTGCTAAGCACTGGGCCAACGTGCCACCCTTTATCTAATTTAATAGCAATATTAAAGGGATGGTCCACTACGATATCATATTTTAAACTTTAGTTAATGTGTAATGTAGATGTTGAATATAAACAACATCTTTAAATGTAAAGATGCAAAGGGAAACATTGGCTTTTACAGAGTTGGTTTAGCAAAGCCTACAACTAATGAAGTTTGGGGACTATTTATTATTATTATTATTATTATTATTATTATAATTATTATTGTATTTAAACAACAGCAAATATACAATTTAAACATCTTTAGACATCCAAAAATACAAATGCACATAAATAAAGTAAAATATAAATTACATAATCAAAATACAAAACAAAACATCCAGGCTAGTGAGATGACAAATGCTTCAGGTTACGTGCATTTACAGGTGCGTTCGACATGAAGCTCAGCTGCAGTCGGTGATCAACGAGATTAGCCGAGCGCAGGCGGGGGCGGAGTTGAAAACGAAGCCGTCAAGACGGACAGCTGGACACTTCGGGACTCAAAGTTGCTGCAGTCATGATCGATCACATGGAGTCATCATAATTTTTTATTTATCTATATTTATAACAACAAAACATTTGCAAATAAAACAGAATACAGTCTCTACAAACTATAGTTCCTTTTTAAACAATAAGGGAAAATTATAAATAACGTAACAAATGCATGAGAGAAATAAGAGGTTAATATAAACATTAAAACGGACAGGTCTGTTAAATACAAAGCAATAAGCATAAATTCTAGGTTAAACATCAATCTTTGGGCTAATACTTTTTGTTTGAATATGCTTAAAAGGGTTTACATATATGTACATTTATAGATATAAAAAAATTCCAATGTAAAAAGCAAAACAAGGTATTTTGATTAGGTCTTAATAAATGAGATTATTTTGGATAATGAATGCATTTTCAAAAAAGCACTTTAATCCAAAAACATTGTGTTGAAAAGAACAAAAGGTAAAATAAGTGAGCGATGTAGAAGTTTCCCAGAAAGAGCAGGTAGCCTATAAACTGCTAGACAGGAAATAAAATATATATTTATATTATAATAATAAAACCATTTTATAATTATTTAATAAAATAGTTCTTTAACTTAATTTGTTAAGAGAGCTTTAGGGTGGCAGGATCAATGATGATGATTTTCTTATTTCAAGTCTGTAAGACCTATTTGAGTTCATATTTAGGTTATTCACTAAAATATACACTAAAATATATCAATTAAATCGTTCACGGAGATGAATGCAGTAAATTGTCTGTATAAAAAAAGTTGAAAATAAACCTCTGCAAACAAGCCAGTCTTTATAACCAGATTATTTAACAAAAGATGATTACTGCAGTAAAATATTGGTATTCTTTTAATAAGTAAGATGTGTGCAAGATAGAGAGGGTGTGAAAAGTAAATCGTTTGTTTTGAAACTTTTGAATCGGAAGTTGTCCAATTATAAACCCGAAATACACGTGTTTGTTGTCATGTGGTGAACTCGGCCAATCGTGTAATAACGGTGTCGTCATCAGAGCTCCTGCAGTCGCTCTTCAGATGCTGCACGGTCTGAATCAGCCGTCTGATCTCGGAGCGCTGTCGCGGTACTTTGATGGCACATGTGACAGTCACGTGGCGAACAAGATTTCTAACCAGCATGCACCGCTTTAAGACAGATTTCGATCGATCTGCGCAGCACTGCATGAAGTCGAACGCACCTTACCACATGCAGCAAAGGGGCATGGCCACAGGAAGCTCTGTGATAGCAGAGAAAGCTAAAATGCCTTCTAAACGCTCCTATTTCCACAAAGCCTCTTCTGTTTCTGTATTTAGGCTTCAAAAGGACATGACAAAAAAAAGAGAAAAGCGCTTAGAATTTCATTTTAATTATGTTCCAGAAAGTTATGAAAAAGAAATATAGCTCTAGAATTTGACAAAGGACAGCTTCCTGAGTCTCTTCCAGTTCAATGCTGGATTCGGCTGAAACTCCTCAAAGAAGGAGCAGCTCCAACTTTAAAAGATAAAGCTGTGGACTGTGAGCCACAACCTGTAAGTGTTTTTATTTGTTAAAATGAATCTTATACATGCATAGCTTCTAGCATTAACAATGATGTAAACAATGGTAAATGCTGTTCGGCACCGCTAACAATTTAGCTACATATTCATATTTATCAGTCAAATCGCTGTAAACACCCAGAGTCTTCACCAGCACTGCAGTGTCTCTTTATGCGGCTGCTTTCCTTGCGTTCTACATCTCAAATAACAAACTCGTGAAAAATATGCAAACGTTTTATATTACTTACACATGCTTATTCCGAATATATGTAAAAGACAGGCTCAAACTGATAAGGCTAACAGCTGCTGTGACTGACAGTAATTACACAGCTGAGGCAAAGCGCATGCTTGTAGGCATGACGCTTTTCCCTGTTACATGGTGCAGTTCTGCGAATTACTGCACAGTATTAGCTGACCAATCAGAGCCTCTTCAGGGCAGGCTTTTTGAAGAAACCAAGAAATATGAAATATGAAATATGAAAGTTTTCATATTAGCTGAGTAGCTGTATATAATCAAAGTACGTGACAACAACGTGACAACATTTAAAGGCTTAACTAGGTTAATTAGTGTAACTATGGAGGTCAGGGTAATTAGGCAAGTTATTATATACTGATGGTTTGTTGTGTAGAGTATCGAGGAAAAAATATAGCTTAAAGGGGTTAATAATTTTGCCCATAAAATAGTTTTAAAAAAATTCAAAACTGCTTTTATTCTAGCCGAAATGAAACAAATAATATTCCAGAAGAAAAAATATTATCAGACATACTGTGAAAATTTCTTTGATAAAGAAGATAAATTTTAAAAGATAAAAGGGGGGCTAATAATTCTGACTTCAACTGTATATACTGTATATAGCACCATATATAAAATATATGTTTCATTGGTTTAAGAATGAATGTTCACTTACACATGTACAGCTCAGGATACTGTGTTTATTTGTTTAATTAAAATGCAGCCTTCACAATAATAATTTAATTTCAAAACATCATGCAGACATTGTGGAGATCCAAATGAAAATGTTCTGTACTGCATCGCCCACAATGGACCAATCACATTAGCAGAATGACCACTTGCCAAGCATACAGAGTGTTTGTGTCCTGTTCTGTTGTCCTCTTCCTAGCGTTTTCTTTAGCAAAAAAAAGCTTACTACGTAAACAGCCCCAAAACAGTATACACTTCCTGTGTATTTGGCAACCAACTAGCAGCTTCATAAAACCATCATTCTGTGATGCTAATCTTTGATTTTCTGGAGGTCAACACTGCGAATGACGCTTGTGCCAGAAGATGAGCTTGCAGTCCTGATTCATGTGAAAGGGCCTTGAGAAGTCTCTCTGGAATCAATCAAGCAGCCCAGAGAAATTTGGGTTTGGAGAGGTTTGTGTCCACAAATATTAATCCAAGTGGTTATATAAAACCCAAATTTGTTGTTCTTTCCAGCTTCAACATCAGCTGTTGCCAGGAAAGGTCAGTGGGACGAATATTCAGAACACTTACAGTCCTCCTAAGTTGGACAAATACTGCTAGAGAATGTATTGATGGTGTTGACGGATGGTTGCATTATTTTTTTCAGTATGAACAAGTATCATCATTGCCTCGTCTGAATAATTATATACAGTTGAAGTCAGAAATATAAGCCCCTTTTGAGTTTTTTTTCTTTTTTACATATTTCCCAAATGATGCTTAATCGATCAAGGAAATTTTCAGAGCATGTCTGTTAATACTTTTTCTTCTGGAGAAAGTTTTATTTGTTTCATTTTGGCTAGAATAAAAGCAGTTTTCAATAAAAAAAATAAATAAAAAAAACATTTTAAGGTCAAAATTATTAGCCCCTTCAAGCTATATGTTTTTCGATAGTCTACAGAACCAACCATCATTTTACAATAACTTGCCTAATAACCCTAACCTGCCTAGTTAACCTTATTAACCTAGTTAATCTAGATGAGTTATTAAAACAATTATAATTAGAAATGTGAAAATCTTCTCTTCGTTAAACAGAAATTGGAAAAAAATACATGGGGGGTGGGTTGTTTTTGTTTCCAAAGTTAATTACTTTTAAATTTTAATATTTGAATGTGATCATTTATTAAATATGGTCTGGGTCAAAGATAAAAGATGTTGTTTTTTTTTTTATTCGAATGAGTTATTTAAAAATTTTCAGATCAAAAATTATTGGCTACTATAGATTTAAGATTTTCAGACCACTTATGGTCCAAGAAATGGACAAATGCTAAAGAATAAAAAATGGTTTCAACTGCATTGAACTGCAACTATCATCACAGCTATGAACACTGCTGGCCTTCCAGGACCAATACAGTTTAGTAAGACTGCAATCCCACCACATTGAACCATTTAATATTACTTGTAATAAATTAAATACATTGAAAGATGGTCCAGGTCTTAGTTGAAAATGGGTTTTCATGGGATAAAAAGGCATGGAGATTTTGACTTACTATATCCTCTCAGATTGTTGACTGGGCAAATGTTGCTGAAGAAAGAATCTATCCAGTTTAGTCGTGACGTATGGAGTTCTGTTTCAGGGTCCAAGCCGCTACTTGTTTGAATTGAGAAAAAATTTGTTCATGGAACTTTTTAGTCATGTCTCACATTACAGTGTATTTTATTAAAAATCATGGTGAACACAACTATCTCTGGACTCGCTGCATCAAAAGCACCAATATTTTAACAATTTATAAAAAATTATTCCCTTTCTGGTAATCAGGTATTAGGCATAGATAGATAGATATTTTTATACATGTATATATTTTTATAGTTTGATACAGCGCTTGGACCTGGAAGCTGCTTTGCGTGACATCACACTTGACAAATGGATAATTTTAGATGGCAATGTTACCACATTATTTCCATCACACCATTTTTGTTGCATTTCTTATATGTTAATTTTTTTTTTCTCTGGTCAAAGAAGAAAGCAACAAAAACATCTACACTTTACATTTTGCCATGTTTACTACTACATATAAATTTAATTTAATCAATGTAATATTTTATTGGCTTGTCAGACCATACCGTTCTTTAACCTCTTTAAAAAACAAACACTGCTAAAGACAGATTGTTGCAGTATTGTTAGTTAGTATCATGGTCACACTTTATTTTGATGGTCTGTTTGTTGAATTTAAGTTATATTGCATCTACATGCCAACTAATTCTCATCAGGTTATAGGCTGTTAGGATGGGGTTAGAGTTGGGGATAGGGTTAGGGTTAGTATAAGTTGACGTGTACTTGCAAATTTTTTTATCGTAAGTTAAATGTCTCTTGAAGGAGCAGTATCAACAGTATTAAGCAGACCGTCTACAAATACTCAAATGGACCATCAAAATAAAGTGTTACCAATATCTTTAAACCAAAGTGCCATCATTCCCTCGGCCTGTCTGAACACTCAGATGATGAGAAAGCTGTTTATTTTATTCTTTGTCCTTCAGATCACTTGTGTTTACAATGACGCATTAAAAGTAAGCACAAGCGTTTCCAGCTGTTGAACGAGGACACAAAAAAAGATTGTTCCCAGACTTGAAGATGAAGTTGCCAAAAACACTAATCTCATGGTTGAAATACCTCTGATATGTAAAGGCCGAGGCGTGTGAAGGAATGCGTGGGTAAAGTTACAGCGAGTTAGGGATCGCCGGTGTAACCGATGCTGCTGACAAACATCTTTCAGAAGAACAATCATCCTGACAGCTGGACGGCAGGCAGTGACATTATTGCTCCGCGTCCTTCTACCTCCTGTGAACACGGCAGACATTAGGCTCGTGCTCTGAATGATTTAGGCCACTTTAATAATTCAGCGTTTCCCTCAGCTAATTAGATAAGTGCCAGAGGTTTAAGGTCTTGCGGAGGCCCCCGGGGGACGTGTGGAGGAATGAGCCGTGTGAAACACAACCTCACCACTCTAGCTGCTGTAAAGGAACTCTTCATTGTATATTTACACATTTCATTCAGTTCATCAAAAGGGACAAATTGATGGGACACTGCTGATCATTTTTTGGTAATATATATTTGAGATTATTTGAGAATGTATAGTCTCTAATACTAATAATGCAATAAATAAAGTCAACAACCTAAATTTTTAGTAATGGCATACAGTTTTACACCATAGTTGGTAAGGTAACTAAATAACAGATTTACATTGTTTTACTATATGTATGTATGTATGTATTTATGTACTGTATGTATGTTTTTTACAGTTGGAATTATTAGCCCCCTGAATTTCTGTATAACGGAGAGAAAAAAAAAATCAACACATTTATAAACATAATAGTTTAAATAACTCATCTCTAATAACTGATTTATTTTATCTTTCCCATGATGACAGTAAATAATGTTTTACAGGATGTTTTTCAAGACACTTCTGTACAGCTTAAAGTGACATGTAAAGGCTTAACTAGGTTAATTTGGTTAACTAAGCAGGTTGGGGTAATTAGGCAAGCTATTGTATAATGATGGTTTGTTCTGTAGACTATCAAAAACAATATATAGCTTAAGTAGCTAATAATTTTGACCATAAAATGTTTTGTTTTTGTTTTTAACAAAAAAATGCTTTTATTCTAGGCGAAATAATACAACACTTTCTTCAGATTAAAAAATGTAACATACTGTGAGTATATGTCTGTATGTAATGTCTGTATGTCTGTATGTATGCTTTTTATTTACACATGTACATGATTACACATCTCTCAAAATTGTTAAAGAAAGATATCACCAAAAAATACTAAATGAAGGAATAAATAAAACAATAGCTGTTAAGTTTCCAACACAGGGTGATTGGGAATATGTGCCCAGGTCATCTGAGATTAAATAACATAAATAAATACAATAAATAATTTCAGTGTACAAAAATGAAAGAATATTTTAGCTGAAACCGTAGGACTCATTGTCTCATGAATGGAAAATAAATTGCCATTTAATGGCTACAGATGCATTAAGAGTTGAAAAAAACAGCGTTTACTTTTGATCTGAGGAAGCCTTCATCGTAGATAGCCTAAAAGTGAGTAAATAAAGGATTTTTTTAAATGATTCATTTATTTATTTTTATTTATTTAAAAAAATAAAATTCTTGTAAAGCATGTTCTCAAAATTCTGACTGACTATAAATATTACTGAAAAATATATATGTTATATATAAAATGTATAAATGCATATACATTAGATTAGTCAGTACTGAAGCCAAAAACTAGTATACCCAAATGCATATGTAAGAGAAAAATACTAAATACAAATTTACAAGAGGAAAAATCAAGAGAAGCAAAAAAAATGAATAGTTGAAATTTTGTAGGTTGCTTTTATTTTTTATTTTTTTGCAATATTTAGCTTGAATTGAATTGTATTACCTTTCAATTTCTAAACATGTTTGGTGAATAAAAAAATAATTGTAATAAATAAATCTGTTTTGTTTAAATGTACCAAATACATTACCTATATTCACTGAGAAACGGATAAAAAAATAATAATTTTCAAAATGGGGAGTACTGAGCACTGTACAGTATCATTTTGATATTTGTTAATGACACCATTTATTAATTATTCATTTTTCTATATTAATTGAGTGTTAGATAGTAAATTAAATTAAAAGACAAAAATAACCTACATAAACCTCCACAGCTGAAAATACATGTTAAATATTTCACAGAAAAAAATCTCTTATTTGTAAGATTTATTTAAAAGGGGCTTTTAAGATCACTCAGCTCAGCGGAAAGAGTCAAACATATAGTCAATATATGACACTGAAAATTTCAGGAATTGCAGCTGAATGTCCTCCCACAGATCTCTCTAGCCAACCGGGTCTTTTTTCACCAAGTTAACTTTCATCTCAGGTCCACAGACAGCACCATTTCCACAAAATGAAGCTCCACACAGGAAAGCTGTCACCTCTGCCTCACCTTTCCACTTCGACACAGCGACTGCAGGAGGAGAACCACAAAACACACGCCGATTTCACTCTTATCTAATGGACTGAAGCCTCTAACATCAACACACAGTCTTGTTTCACAGAACTGCCGGTACAAAAAACCAAGAGGCCTTAAGCTTCCAAACAGAAATGGGAAGCTCAGAAGTGAGTTTTTATCTAGGGGAACAGAGACACTTAGTGAAGAAACATTTTTATCATCACAGAGAGCAAGAACTGAGTTGCATAAACACATCCTCTTTCTCGAAACCTTGTCTTTATCTGCACGGCTTTTGCATGTGCCTGACTGAAGCTGATAAATCACACGTGAAGAGAATGGCATGTTAGAATTCAACTAAAGCAAGACTGAAAGCATAGACAATAAATCCTGCAAAGACAATATAAATATACTTGTATATGATAACTACAGCAATATTAGTAATATAATAATAATAACAATTGTATTAATAACATTATTATGAAAAATATTAATAGTTGTTCTTGTTGTTGTTATTATTATTATTATTATTATTATTATTATTATTATTATTATTATTATAAACATATAGCTAATATACATGGGGCTTTTAAATTCTTTTAAATTTACTTCTCAAGTGCTGTTTAATTTTAATTTGTAAAAATTTCTTAAATATAATAGTTACCATGACTAATTTAAAATACGAATTTCTAATAAAATATTCTTAAGGTTGTTAAAAATGTTGACTTTTGCATATTATAAATATTACATTTATAATATTGTTATTATTGTTGTCATTATTGTTTATTTATTTATTTATTATTATTATTATTATTATTATTATTATTATTACTGTTATTATTATAATTGTTTGTATTATTATTACTATTACTATTATTATTATTATTATTATTATTATTATTATTAATGTTATTATCATTATATATATATATATATATATATATATATATATATATATATATATATATATATATATATATATATATATATATATATATATATATATTTTTTTTTTTTTTTACAGAAAAACAAAAAGAAATAGAACTGTCTCCATTTGGGAAAAATAATTAAAATTTCACAAGAATTAAACAATTCTTCTTCTTCTTCTTCTTCTTCTTCTTCTTCTTCTTCTTCATATTATTAATATTATTATTATTATTATTATTATTATTATTATTATTATTATTATTATTTTCCTAAACTATATAGTTTTTTATTATCTATTTTTATTAAAAGTAGTAATATCCATCTGAGGCTGTGAGTATTTTTAGACATATTTTAATGTCTTTAAATGTTTACTATGATACTGTCTGGCTTACTGTACTTTGTCACAAAGTAAACTTTATTAATATTCCCATAAGAACATCTGACTGTATCGGCTGTCTAGCCCGAGGCTTTGTGAGATCACTAACTTGCAAATATGAAAACCCATCTCACGTTTCTGACAGAAATCTGACCAAATATTTTCCCACCAGAAGTCAACAAACGTAATCAAAGCCCAATGGTGAAAACAGAGCTCTAAATGGCCCATAAATGAACTAACCACAACAAATAACTGTTTACGTCTTACCAAAAGCTCCTGTCTTCACTTTAGCAAGATCTAAAAACCTGTCATCACTATATTTTGACATTAAACTACAGTCAGCGAAGCCAATTAAGATGACTGCATTAACTTGCTAGTGAAAAAGGAAGCAATGCACACGAAAAGTCTCCAAATGTGTCTCTTCTCGTGAGAATGTAATGACTGAGCTCATGAGAAAGACCTTTGCAAGTGATCCAATCTTACTAAACTGTGTCTAGAAATCCACAGACAGACAGCAATGCGTAAACCCAAACAAAAGCGCAGAGAAATTAATGACCGACTGTATAAACAAACTGTAAATTCCTTCCTAAAGCCAAGTGCCCTCTCTTTTCTGAAGAGGAATCGCATAACATGCTTCAAAATGCTGCAGAGGTGAATAGGAGGAGATGGAGAGCTGTTCTTACTCAGCTGTTTCCACACATAACATCAACATGTCAGATGTGCTGAGAAATGCTGGCAGCAAGTTCAGAATCATCAACTCAAACACAGGCCCTGCGCCCACACGACACAAATAATACAACGTTTTATCATCAGTGACATCACAAAAATGATACATTTTGTTCTTCACTTGTGAACACATCAGATATGCTCATGTCCTGAAAAACTGTAAGAGTTAATTTGCAAAAACAAATAACTTGATTTTTGTTTTACAAAAAAATGTATATCTTATTTGAGGTGTATTTATATATTGAATATTATGTATAACAAACAACTGTGTGTCCGATTCCCCTAAGTCATTACATCTAGAAAGATTAAAACCGTAGAGGTATAAACTGTGCCCCTATTATGGGTTTTAAAAATGTGTGTAACACAGCTCTAAGTGAAGTGAAATATCGCCACTGTAATGAATCTTTAGCCGTGTGGGCGTTATCTTGATACAAAACTTAAGCCCCACCCATTGTTGCAAGCAGAGACCCAGGGAAAATCAAAAACCCAGCCCACAAATAATGTAGCAAGAATAAAAAGGAAAACAAACACTGTAGCAGATCTTGGTTGAATCAAATCACGTAGACTGTTTGAGGGAAAGTTAGTGTTATTTTCCCTACTCAAAGATGATTCTGTGAAGAGTCAATTGTTGAAGTTTTTTTAGTTTTTGCAAAAATACCTCAGCATTAAAGCTCCATCCTTGTGCTGTGTTCCTGTCATTTTTCTGAGGGGTGCTACAGCAATCTACATGCTTACAACGGGGGATTCATCTGCCGTTTGTTAAAGGAAGAATCAGAAAAGACTAATGATGTACGGGACTTGGTCAGAGCTTGACAGGAACTTTACACAGTTCATGGATCAGTTTCTTCCTCCATTTCACAAGTGTAAGTAACTTAGGTGCGATTAAAATGGTTGCCTCCTTGTTTTCTCTAGCTTGCAAATTATGGATTTAATTGTGTTTTGTTACTTGTAACCAATTGTACTGTATCTGGGTATCTATTTATATTTTCATATTGCATCTAAAACCACAGTAAAAACGTAACGCATGATGCTTTGTTTATGGATTTAAATGGGTTTGTGAGCTTGTGATCCTCTGCCATTTGTCGTTGCTATGGCCACAGTCAGCTGTTCCTACACACGAGCGGCGGTCAGTTTCAAAATAGTCTGGCTTTTGCCACTGTGTGGATTAATACTGAATGTGTGTCACTGTTAATAGTTATGGTTAAGAATAGAGCAATATGCTGGTGTTAAACTCCATTGCTTAAATGCACTCCTGCATTGGGCTCACACATACACTCTACACTCTGACTACTTCAAAACTGTTGATAAGCTGTGGTGGGCGTTTCTCTCTCACGCTGAACGCAGTCGACCAATCGCAACAGACTGGTTCATCGGACCAATCAGCACAGTTTAGCCTCACACTAAGGTGGTGTTCCGGAACAAATGAATTGCTGAACGAATCATATGGGAGTCATTGAGATAATTTGGTAAAAATAAATACATATTAATGTTTTTGACCTTGCATGCATGTCAGACTGTTGTTGGATACCCCCAAAACCAAAATGTGACAAAATGTGATATTAGGAGCTCTTTAAATATACTATATTTAATTTATTTATTGATTAGATTTTTTTATTAAAATACTATAAAAAAAAAAGAAATACACAATTTATGAAAATTTATAAAATCTGAGTGATCTGTTTTTACAAATAAACTGTGACCCTATCCAAAAAACCATGTTGCACATAATTCAAAGTATGTATGTTTTTGGTAATAGTAAAAAAAGTCATTGCATGGGTAATTTTTTAAATGGATATTAAGTAAATATATATATATATTGCAGGGGTGTGTATTTTATTTTATTTTACCGTGCTTAAAAATATATTTTTTATTAATGTGAACAGATGTAACAAATCCTCAATCTTTATGCATAAAATTGGGATGTTTGATTAATTTTTCGATAAAAGGAGATTATTGTCAAAATCAATAATTTTGACCCATACAATGTTTCACTGTTGATTAAAAATTAAATTAAATTAAATTAAATTAAATTAAATTAAATTAAATTAAATTAAATTAAATTAAATTAAATTAAATTAAATTTAAAGGCGACAGGTGATGCAGTGATTAGCATCGCCACCTCACAGCAAAAAGGTCGGTGGTTTGAGTCCCGGTTGAGTCAGTTGGCATTTTTGTGTGGAGTTTGCATGTTCACCCTATTTATGTGTGAATGAGTGTGTATAAATGTTTCCCAGTACTGGGTTGCAGCTGAAAGGGCATCATCCACTGTGTAAAACATATGCTGGCAGTTCATTACGCTGTGGTGACCCCTCTTGAATAAAAGGAAATTTAAAGTGAAAATTAAATTAAATTAAATTAAATTAAATTAAATTAAATTAAATTAAATTAAATTAAATTTAATTTAATTTAATTTAATTTAATTTAATTTAATTTAATTTAATTTAATTAAACAAATGTTTATGAATTAATTATTCTTTTACCATTTAACTTTAGAGTTTTGAGGTACATTTGAGGTATGTAAATGAACATGTAAATACCACTGAGCTCTGTATTATTAACTTTTAGTGAAGTACAAATAGTCAAGTATTTTGTTCAATGAGTAACTCAAACATTGTTGACCTACTTGAAGGGAAAAATAATATCAAGCGTTTTAATAAAAAAGAACAGCACATAACCAAATACTACAATGCATGATCCACTCCAAAAATAATTAGATACGTAAACTTTATCTTTAGTTTCTGGTTTCGCCTTATTATAAGAGATATCTCCTCAAAACCATGAAAGTGCTCCTCATGTTGCGTTTCAGTGGGCGTCTTTGAAATTCATCAGTGCTTCCATACAGAAGGTTCCTGCAGCAATTCTGCAAACAAATGAATAGCAGGCTCCCTCCCACATACAGCAGATCTGTTATACAATCCAAACTACAGAGGTAAAATCTCAAGAGGGACATGATTCGCCTCTGTCAAGGAGACGCGGTTCACAATGATATTCTCACTGAAGTGAACAGGCTCAGGCCTTGAAACTGATCAATACGCTCTACTACAATATAAATATAACACAGCAGAACACAATACACTAAACTGACTTCAAAATGACTTTATTTACAAAGGCTAAAGGCTGTTTTGATGCTCTGGCTGTTTGACATTTACCATAGACATGCCGTAGTCAAGGAAACTGGCTTTGTAATGAAACTTTATTTGTCCTTTCATCTTTTGCTTGTTATTTTGGAGACCGAGTTATGGAAGCTTGTTTCTGTCTTAGAATACAAAAGTGAATTGTGATCTTCTATCAATTTTTTTGTGATCCATTTTTTTATTATTGTAATTTACAATATTAAATTACATTGTAAACCATGTTTACATAGAACACAGCATTTTCAAATTGAAATAATTGTAACATACGAAATCTGACAACGCAGGTGGGGATGCAATTGCAGAGTTTTTATTAAGTGTTTCGTTTTTATAAAATGCTGTAGAAAAATAAGATAATAATAGTATAAGCAACATAAATGTTTTGCTAATAAATAAATGTAAAAATAAGCACTTTCTCCAGACAGTTGTGGGCCCTCAAAAAAGTTTCAAAGGAGGTGGGCCCCGAAGTGAAAAAGGTTGAGAATCCCTACTTTAAGTGAACATGAGAATGATGCAGACTGGACATTTGACAAGAACAGTGATGGAGACAGTTCAGGTAGGTTAGTTCACAGGCAGATAAGAGAGGCGTAGTATTCACCTTATTCTTCACGTACAAGCATGCACAGCCATTTGAATCTTTTTGGCCCGAGATTTCCTGTCTCATTTACTTCCATTCATTTTTAGACGTTAAAATCAGCTTGTTACGGTGCTTAATGTTGCAAACTGATATTTTCTTATTATATGATTCTGCATAGTTTGTATTATCATGCAAACACTTGTTTGCAGAAGGATTGCATGTTTATTATTCCTATTCATTTCTCCCACAGGGAGTTGAATCTGTTCTAAAACAAGCACAAAAGCAAGCGCGCTTCCGCATTGAAGAATATGGTCACTAGTATGTAGTATAATATATAAACATTGTTAGATAGTAGTTACATTATTCAGATGCATCTATATATATATATTACACATGTTATTTATTTTATTAAAATATTTACTGAAGGAAATATGTATACTCACTGTATGCTGTATACATAATGCAATATTATGTTTATCTTTAATAATATTCAGCAAAAAGAATGAAATAATTGAAAGCTGTTGGAATATCAGTTGTTGGAAAGTATGCATGTGTCATTTAGGTTCTGTGTTAAAGCTTATAATACTGCAACACCAATAAAATCAAAACAAACATAAAATTATAATAAGTAAAGTTTTAAATAAGAATTTTTTTTTTTTAAGTTGGATGCACTGTTGGACGTTGTTGCTATACAGTATGGAAACATATCATAAAGTACCTTAAAAAAATTCCCAATTATTATTATTATTATTATTATTTACAGCACTTTAAGTTAAGACATTCTAAGAAAAGAAAAACAATAAATTTTTTTTTTGCTAATAGATCTATCATAATGCGTGCAGTAGAGGGTGTCACTGACAGTAATATACACAGTCATAAACACAAATGTTTACCACTAAACAATAGCAAAAATAAGATGGAATAATGTCATTCAAGACCAACCCACAGTCAAATCTAACCTTAAAATCTGATTATCCAAATCCTATTGATGCATATTGAATGCTAGTTATGGGCATTCAAAAGACCATGACCTCTCCAACCAATTGAAACACAGCTGGTCTAAAAATAGAAAAAGACACTGAAAAAATCCCACCCCAATTTAAAAGACGTGCCCCCTCCCCAACTCTCCTTCTCATCTTCCGCAAACAATTTTCTACAAGGGCGCAAAAAAAGACAGTGCACCATCTGTTTTATCCCTATTCAAACGCAGTTTCTCAAACGGTGGAGTGATCAGTGTTATGTTAGAGCAAACATAGCAATTAAGCTAATTAAGTTCCTGCAGATTCCCTTTGATTTATGGCAGTTGGAGGAAGACGATTTGAGGAAACATTGATTCTCTCCCTCCGCTGCGCTGCGATGATGATGGGCCTTTAACAGCAGCGGGAGTAAATGGCTCCTCCGGCGTCTGTCACTAACCCAGGCCAGCGTGGGATGAACAGTCATGATGACAGGGCCAGAGAACTGGTGTCAACATGCTGACCCCAGCTGTCAATCACCCAATGATGCCCGAACACTGTAGTGCTGCAACAAGAGGCCACAGCAAAAAAGAGGGGCATGAGGTAATGACGAAGGTGGGGAAAGGACACAGAAAATAGAAAATAGTCTTCTGACTAGTGGCAACAAGTCTAGTCTTTATAGCAACTTGTACTATTGGGCTGTTGAATGCTTGACTCTGATTGGTAGATGAATCCTGCTTAAAAATTTACTTTAATAAACCACCCTAAGCTGGTTGGCTGGTTTTAGCTGGTCGACCAGCCTTGTTTTAGAGAGGTTATGGCCATTTCCAGGCTTTCATATATTGTGTCTCATGTAAGAAATGCAAGGCACACCGCTTATCCCATCTATTTCAACGCACTCTTGTGTTTGCGCTCCAATGGTGTCAAACCCTTGCTGTAGCTCTGATACAATATTTATTTATGGAAAAACTTAAACTTGGTTGGTTCTTGTCATTTGTTTCCCAGTGCACTCATTCTGAAAAGGTTCAGTTCTTGGAAAAAGCAATGCTGCATCATAATTCGCATATACTACACCCTAAAAGTATGTACTTTTTTTGTGAAGGAAAAAATATACTTTTGAGTGTGTTACAGAAGAGTATGCAAGCTTTGGGACATACTACTTCCTTGTTAACTTATCGTCATGTGGCTAAGTTAAGTTTGGCTGTTTGACAGGAAATAGTAAACCATCCTGGAACCTTTGGCATACTTTTTTTTTTAACATACTACGATGTGGAACATACAAATTCTATTTTCAAATACTATTTAGGACGGATAGTATGCGAATTGGAATGCAGCACAAGTGTGCTTTCTATCTGTGTGCACTCGCCACGTCTCCATTTGAAGTAACAAATTTTAGCATGCTAAAGATGCATTATGTAAATCTCCCCTTACAGTTCCATATTACTACACCAAACTATTTCAATTATTTGCAATTACAAAGCCAACAACAAACAAAAATATAATCAAAACAAAACAAAATACACTGGATGAGATGCTTAAAAGAAAATCTGAAACACAGGAGAAGTTTGGAGACAAAACTGACAGATATGTTAAAATACAACATCTGGATGATGTCTGTAAGTGTGGAAACATAGTATAAGTAAGATAAGCTAATTGACTGTAGTCCTATGAATTATTAGAAAATAATACACACTAGCTGTAACAGCGCCCCTGTAATGTGAAGGGACGCTGGACAAAGCAGTGCCAACCCAAATACGGGTTTATTAGGAGAATGGTCAGGCAAACAACGGTCAACACCGGGGCAAACAGATGTATACATGAAATCCAGTCATGGTCAGTTAACAGGCGGATGGTCAAGAGGCAGGCAGCAGACAGGAGTATGCAATAAAAAGGCAAGTGTCTAACACAGCAAGACACGGCAAGGCAAGTAAAATGTGTCATAATGTCATAAACAGTAAAAAAAGACTCAGCATATGTGTGTGTGTCTGCTGTATTTAAAGTCCATTTAATCAATCCATGACAATCATTCGGCTCTGTATGTGTGTAATCAATGGAACCTGGAACAAGTGCGGGTTAGCAGTGCATGACAGTATATGTAGTTCTTTACATATGTAGTGGTGTGTGTGTGTGTGTGTGGTTCTCTGACGATCTGCATGTACAGTATATCAGCAAGGATTAGATTTCTGGTGATTGTGACAACCCCTGTGTGCATTATGTTTTATAGAATTCAATGACTCGTTGCCAATTTTTCCTCACTTATAGAATGGGTTTACACTTGTAGTTTGTGTAATAATTCTGGTCACATATAGCATTCATGTTGTGATTTTTTAGGAATAAGCTCTATGATATGAGCAAAACTGTAAGCATTACATCCCGTTCATGGTCATCGTAAGATATCATATCATGTTTTTGGTTAGTCTATATGTATTTGGACCATGTGCCATTCATATTTCAGTTGAACTGCACCAGACTTTGATTGGTTGAAAGTGAACCAGCACCAACGACAGTCTATTTTGACCAGCTCTATAATGAGCATCTGGATGTACTTTCTCAACTCTATTAAAGTTAGAATGCTGGCAGTGTGTTGTGTAAAAATGGATATAAATATGTCTGAAAACCTGCCATCTTTTTTGCTATTTTGACATAGATCAAGTGATTTAAGCCAACAATAGAGCGCAACAGTTGGGTTCCAGAAGAAAAACACATATTTTCTACATGTATTTTCTATTTCTACATATAGAAATAGATTTTTTTAAATAGATAAATAAATAAAAAAGAAAGATCTGTTGTGAGTTGAACTTGTTAATCTATTTCATACACTTGTCTTTTACCAATCAGTTTGCATTAGTTTAATTTTTATAGCAAAATCTATGCATAAACTACATTACCCATGATATAACACAGTCAGTCACAGAGAAAGCACAACAAAATATTTAGCACTGCCCACTTCAAGAAGCATTATCTATAATCATATGAATGACAAAGTAAAATAACAGGTTTTCACATTGCTTTGTGGGATATCAGTTGTTTTGTCATGGAATTGTTAAGAACACAGTTTATACCTCTAAAGTTTTCATCTTACTAGATTGAGGGAATGATCGAGAGTGATCCGTGCTCGATTATTTGTTATTCATAGCGTTTAATATATAAATACCCCGCACCAATCCAGCATACTAACACCCAGACCTATGTCACCATCGTAACATCTAGATAAGGGCACATTTGCAACCTAAAGTTCTATGCAGCTTATAAGACTATGCCCTCTATATAATCATTTGAGATTCATGTATCCAATCTCTCTATGCAATCGTGTGTGTGTTTATTAGTCTGTTACTGGCGTATTACACTCAAAGAAATTATGTTTGCAATATGTTCACAGTTAGTGTTTTATATTCAATCCAATTATGTTTGTAAAAACTAAAAAGTTAACAATTTCTTTATGTCTTTCCACCACAAATCTATTGTCTGAAAACCCAGCCATTTTTTACAGTGCAATCTGCATATTACACTGTAAAAAATGCTGCATATTATGCAGCATCTAAAAATAGTCCTCAGCTATAGTAACTACATGTAGATAACACCATCACTACATAATATCATTGCGTATACTGCAGCCATGGTACAGCAACAAAATTCCTTGATCATTATGCTGGATTGAGAGTACAGTTGATATTGATTTTTAAAAAAAAAACATTTTCCATCTGCCTTGTAACTACAGAAGAACAGTCAACTTTATCAAATGAAATGAGAAGTAAGTTAAAATTGACTGAAAGCTAATTCTACTCATTTGAAAAGAGTTTTGAACTCAGTGTTGAAAGTAATGAGTTAATTAAATGCCTCATTACTTCAACTTTAGTAAGTTCACAGTACTCATATAGATTAGTTTTTAACTAATATGGTTTATGGCAATCGGTTTCCTCAAACTGTTTGAGTTGCCTTAACTTACTGAGTTTTACAGTACCCAGATGGTTTGAGTTCTCTTCATTTACTGGGTTTTACTGTGCTCAAATTGCTTCATTTACTCAAATAGATTAAGTTCACAGTACTCATTGGGGTTAGTTTTTAAACTTTTGGTTGAGTGGTTTGTTGAAATCAGTTTCCTCGAACGATTTGAGTTACCGTAATGTTTTTGGGTTTTAAAGTGCAGTAATGTTTTTTTTTAATTTCTGGAGCAATTCAATGATTATGCTAAGCTAATCAAACCTATGCTAAAATGCTCCCACCAGCTCTGGAAATTAGTTGAATGGATTAAATAATGATTAAACTCAATTGTTTAAATCTAGGTAACTTAACCTAGACCCCAAAAAAGTGGTGTTGCTTTGATTTATCCCTGGTGTTTTGTTTTGAATAAGTTTACCTGTTCATATATGTACAATAACAGCTTTGTCTACATTATATAAGGCATTATAGAAATAAAGATGACTTGATTGTTTTGTTTTTTCTCAATATACTTCTGTCGTATTCATATACTTCAAATCAAAGTCTTTAATGTTGTGATGTCATCGTACAGCAGCTGACTGCTTTAGTTCAAGGCTAATAACGCTCAAATAAATAATGTTTGCCACTTTTATTCTGTTGTTTTTTCATTCAGTGCACAGGTGCAGGGTAGTCTGTGGATATGCAGTAAGAATAAAACGAAAAATAATTTATATTGTTAACAGACATTTTACAGAATCCTTCAAATGCCTGAGTTGCTGTGCTTTGGAAGCAATGATGCCCGTAACTTTGGGTCAAATTGAATTACTGCTGGAATAAACTCAATTTTTGTGCTTTCACAGCACAGCCGCTCGGTGCATGTTTTCCTGAGGCTGTCCCTTCTTCTAATCATTTTTCCAATATTGAAGCACATCTTTGCTGTTTTTCAGCTGCATACGCAGCTGGGAATCAAAAACAGCCCATCTGCAGATT
The DNA here is from genome assembly GCF_052040795.2 of Danio rerio. Classification (NCBI taxonomy): domain Eukaryota; kingdom Metazoa; phylum Chordata; class Actinopteri; order Cypriniformes; family Danionidae; genus Danio; species Danio rerio. The sequence continues at coordinate 36,309,733 of NC_141037.1, forward strand.
AGAGAAGAAACACAGAGCTCATCTGTAAGCAAAGGAAAGTACTGGTCAAGCCACTTTTATTTCTATAGCAGAAATTGTGTCAAAGCAGCTTTACAAATAAAGCAGGCAATAATGAAAAATCTGTGGGCACATTGATATTATGATGCACAACGAAATTGTGAAAACTCACAAAAATCATCTTATTAAAACAAACTTTACATTTTAATCAGAGATGGCCAAAGTTGAATGAAATTAACATTATATTTAAAAATTGTAAATATAAAATATTAAAAAAATATTAATTAAATTTTATTAAATTAAAAAAATTTAAAATTTAAAATATTAATTAAATAATAAAATTAAGTAATTTTAAATCCCAAAAACTTTAAATATAAGTCTAATTTTATTCTTGGAAAAGATTTGCTGTTATTGTTTTTATTATTATTATTATTATTATTATAATTAAGTATTAAAGGTATTTAATATTATTGTTTTATACAAATTAACACTAATACAAATACAAGTAAATTTGTATTTGGTCCATGGTAACCTTTGATTTGGCCTGCCATCCCCTCTGAAAAGAGATGAAAAAGATGGGGAGATGGTTGAGCCGATCGCTTTTGACAGTGATCGTCATTTTGAATTTAACTTAACCTTTTACTTTGTTTTATTACTGAGCTACAGAAAAACACAAGAAATTAAATGATTTAATTAAATCCTGTAAATAAATCAGACTTTTAAAATGTAAATACTGTCACTGGACAGATGAATAAGCATCTGTGAGCAAATCAAAGTAAGTTTCACTAGTGTATTCAGCATTGAACTTGTGTTATAATTAGGGTTGTTTCTGTTTTACTGCAATAAGTTCATTATGAAATGTTAAAAATGATACTGCTTCAGTCAATATGATAGAAATCAATGTTTTCTAGTTATTTTTAAATATCACTGAATAAATTAGAAAATTACCCATGGCAAATTTAATATAGGGTTTGATATATATTCGGCCCACAGCTCTCAATCAAGTTTGCTTTTTGGCCTTTCATAAGAAAAAGTTTGGGCATCCCTGATTTAAACCAATAAACCAGCAATGCAAGTGAACTGCGTTTATGAGATTATGTTAATAAATCAGTTCTCCCGTTAGTGATTTCAAAGTGTATTTCATATGTAATGTCAGTTGTCATGTTCAATAGATCATCAAAAACCAAAGAAAATATTGCTATCTGGAAACTGACAGCTCATATATTGTCCTCTCAAGATGTCATTTTTGAACAGTGCACCTCTACATTTGCTGCACGAGATGAGAACACATTTGTATAATTCTTTGGGTCAAGAAAGCATCTGAATTTGTGTTTGATTAACAGCAAATCATAAGTCTTGATGTGCTAAATCCACAGTATGGAGGTGTTCCTGTCACATTTCACGTAAGAAGACTTAAATACACTGAAAACGCAATTTAATGTGTTTATATGTGAGGAAAATCATTATTACCTTATTAGAACTATTTTTCCTCAAGTCAGTTCAATGAAGATTCAATTCAGTTCAATACAAGTGACTTCAGTAATAAGTGTGTATCTTTTTTGAATTGTAGACAATATTATGACTAAGCTGTTTAAATAAGTTGCTTTTGGAAGATTAATTTCATGTTCCTGTTTTACATGTTATAATATATAAAGTGGGCGGCGCAGTAGCACAGTGAATAGCGCTGTCGCCTCAAAGCAAGAAGCTCGCTGTATGCCTGATGTGTTCAGATTGAAAAGTTTAGACAGGTAAGAGAGAGCGAATCCATTAAGAGATTTAAAAATCATTTGAAATCTACTCTAAAACATACAGGCAACTAATTTATAGCCATAAATAACTAGAAATCTGGCAGCAGCCAACAATTTGAAACTTTGTAATAGAAGACTGGGAAATTCCAGCATACGGGCAAGATAATAAGTCAAGATAATAAGATAATGAGTAAAAAATTCACTGTAAAAAAGAAAAATCCTGCTGACTATTATTTTTTTATTGAATCAAATTACCTTTTTTCTCATCTCAACTTACATCAGTCAAACTGAGTAAGAGTATTAAGCAAAACTTTGTATAACTAAAAAACTTTAGTTAAAATTTGTTAAAGTAGCATAAAAATGTCTTAAATGTTAAAATTGGAAAAATGCTGTCCATGTAAATGTGCTGACTGTGTGTGAACCAGGTTGCTAAGGCATATTCAGATCTACAGGATGCTGGTTTTGTTCTGCTTAGTTCATTTATGATTCAGTTCAGTTCAGTTCAAAATGAGTGTCACTGTTGATGGATCTTAATCATTGAAAGGGCAGATCTACAACCCCAACAAAGCAGGCCAAATGCAGTGTCGGCGAACCAACTGACGGAAATGGAGAACAATCTTTGGGAGAAACCAAGCTCAGTCTTGGGGACCAGCTCTTTTCTGGCCGAACAAATGAAAAGGCAGAACTGCAGTCCAGTAAGATGACCACTTGATTCTACTATTGCTGTACCATAATATAAAGGTTCTACACATGGACATATTGTGCTCTGCTCTGTAGGAGAAAATGGCTCTTGTCTCTGAAGGACACTCCTGGACAGATGAATGGGTGGGTGGACGACCCATCAGCCTGGCCACAGCTGTGCCCTCTGAGACACCAGCCTGAACACACATACACACACAAACACACATCCCGCTCAGCATGAACACACAGATGTGGGTCAGCGGACATCTGTTTCCACACTGCTGCCCATATTCATTTTAATAACCACTCCCATAATCACACGGATTATTTGAATATTAGTGAGCACACTCAAAGTTGCGGCCCAGAGTCTGGCTCTGGTTAAAGTATAATGCAGAGCACCATATGGTCAGAAAGGTCAGGCTTTCTTCCAGTAGCACAAATATGAAAGCTAAAAAAATGCTTACAGGTTAAGCAGGATCCTTTCACAACTGACATAAAAAGGTGCAATAAATGATATTTATATATAATAGTTTGATTTATTTTTATGATAATATATTCAAAAAATATTACATAAAAAATGAAAATAAAAATAAATAAAATTAAAATAAAATAATAAAACGAAATGAAAGTAAAAAAAATTAATTGAAATAAAATAAAGGTAAATTAATAATAATAATAATAATAATAATAATAATACACTTTTTTTACTAAAAACAAAACTATATTTTAAATAATAAAATTAATTAAAAATGAAACAAAATAAAATACTAAAACAAAATTAAAATTAATCAACAAAAATATTGTATTAACTCAATTAAAAATAAATTTAAGTTAAAACTAAGCTATAGTAAAGTTCTAAAATAAAGTTAAATTAAACTAAATTCAATTAAATACTAAAAAACTCATTTAAGCATAAGTATATTTTTTATTCTTAGAAAACATGTTAAATCTGCTGTTAATTGCAAACATTGAACAATTAAATTGTGATTATTATTGTAAATATTAAAGGTATTTTAATATTTTTGTTTCATACAAATGAACACTAATACAAATACAAAAAAAACAGCATACACAGAATGTTAAAAAGGTTATATTTATTAATAAATGCAAATATTTGTATTTAATATTGCCCCCAAAATTTGTGGCAAACCAACAACAGGATAAAACAAACTCTAATAGTAATCTCATTAGGAATTTGAGTCATCTAGCATGTCTGAATTTGCTTATCTAATGAGATGCAAAAAAAAAAAAAAAAAAAAAACTGAGGCTTTTCCTAATAATCTGCCACCAATGCACACATCAATTAAAAGCACCAATTTAAAACATGTAAAATTATGCCTCTTCTGATTATTCTGGGTTCCAGAAGAAAATAATCCTTCCCTCCGCTGTTGTACACACTCCCACACACCCCCTCCCCGCTTTTTATTACTCTCTTTTTCTCTCTCTCTCTCTCTCTCTCTCTCTCTCTCTCTCTCTCTCTCTCTCTCTCTCTCTCTCTCTTACTCTCTCCTAAGAGATCTATTTGTGGAAGTCATGGCCTGCCGGTGTTTATAGTGCTCAGCGGACCCTCAGTGCCGCTGCTCTCTGTCTGCCACTGCAACAGCTGCCGTCACCATAGTGCTGTTTATTACTGAACACTGCGTGAACCAAACTCCAGGACCACAGCTAACCACTCCAATAACAACCTCTACTGATCCAGAACAGCAGCAAAGGAGTTTAATTCAATCAGACAAAGGATTTTTACATATCCATTAATTCGTTTTGTTATGAAATTATATAAAAACATGAATTATAATGCATCTTTTTACTTAAAGTAAAACAGGTGGTCATTTCAAATAAAAAAAAATCTTTATTTTTGTATTTGAAACATTTTAAATATTTTAATTATTTGGAATAGATTGTGCTTACATATCATTGTTATTATTAGATATTAATCAGGGTTAAATATCAGGGTCTTGAATATAAAACACTTTAATTTCAAGCAGATTTTCTCCAAAATGGACCACCCTATATAACGTGTGCATGCGTGTATGTGTTGATTTCACCACATATTTAGAATTCAGAAATTAGACTAAATGGTGAAAATCAGATGTTAATTTATTATGACTAGTTTTCGTGCTACTAAAAAAACATGGTTGCCAGATGTACAGGGCATCTGGCAATGCAGTTTTTTCAGTAGCAAGGAAACTCAGGTCTATTTGTAGTGTTCTCATTATTATGGGGGTGAAACGTTTTGTCCCACATTTTATCTTTGCTAAAACTGACACAAGAAATAGAAGTCGAGAGGAAATTCGTTTGCTAGTGTTATGTCTAGATCGTGGAATAAACTTTCTTTTGTCTGTAGATGATCATATCTTCTAGCATGAGCATTTAGCAATTCTTCCAGTTGCAGGGAAGTAAAATAAAAAGTTACAAATACTCAAATGACTGTAGTTGAGTTGTTTTACTCAGAAATTGTAATTAATTAAGTAGTTTTAAAAATGTGAACTTTTACTTTCCCTTGACTACATTTTTAGTGCAGTATTGGTACTTTTACTCTACTACTTTCCTTAAACCTACAGTCCCTAGAATAGCAGACAAGTCAAATCGCACATAGAAGGTAAATCTCATCATACCTCAAGACATAAGCACTCTATAATTGCAGCAAATTGTTTGGAAGCACTAAAAGTGTACAAGAAGATGTTCAAAATCTTTACAGGCATTGACCAGAGATTGTTTAGATGCATGTCACTGATGACGGATGTTTACTGTATGATGACTGAAATGGCCTTAAACATCCAGCAGGCATAAGACGTCAACATGACTTCAGATTGAAGTTGTACCCCAACACTGTGGGGACGTTGCATTTTGTTTGGAAATGAAAATCGGGTTGACATCAGAAGTTAATGTCAGGCCGACATTGATGTCAAACTAAAATCAACCAATTATCAACGTCTAATGATGTTACAGCTTGACGTTGTGTAGACATTACCATCAGACATTGGATTTAGATTGTCATACCTGACGAATACATGTCAGCATTTGACATTAATATGACAGTGGTTTAAGATCTTTTGGTCACTTTCTAACACAACCTAAAATTAACATAACATCAACCTCATTTGACGTCATTATTGAAAATCAAAACAATGTTGGCTAGACACTGAATTTTGGTCACCTGACATTACAACCTAAATCTAACCTAATATTAACATCTATGAAGTTGTGTACCTGCTGGGCAATAACTAAATGCACTACAGAATGATATGTTTACACATATCCAAAATTTACATGCAAATACATCAGCTTATTCTACTATACATTAACATCTATCTATACATTTTTAGGCAAGTAATAGTACTTTTACTTAAGTATAATTTCCAGTACTCTTTCCACCACTGGCCAGCTGGCATTTCTGTGTTTGCATGTTCTCACCGTGTTGACATGGAGTTCCTCCAGTTGCTCCGGTTTCCCCGACAGTCCAAAGACATGCGCTATAGGTAAATTGGGTTAGCCAAAATTGGCCGTAGTCTATGAGTGTGTGTGCATGTGAATAGGAGAGTCTATGAATGTTTCCCAGCACTGGGTTGCTGCTGGAAGGACATCCGCTGCGTAAAACATATACTGGAATAGTTGGCAGTTCATTCCGCTGTGGTGACCCCTGATAAAGGGGTATGCCAATGCTTAATTTATAAATGGATCATTACCGGAACAAAACCAGGAAATAAAAGATCCCATGACCGACGTCTGCCACACAATTTCAGTTTTCCTGGAACATGACGTTACTAAGCGGTTATGGCGAAAAAATGATTGAATATCTGAAAGGTCTTTAATTATTGTGTGCAATGTAACGTTATGGGTCAACCATGGATCAAAAAAAAAATTCAAACAAACATGTAGCTACAAACATAAATCGTATGAAACATCACTATTCAGTTAACTAACACCACTGACATTCAGGTCACTTCACTATTACAAAAATAATATATGCTTGACTGCCTCATTTTGAAAATGCAAATATTATTTATGTAGGCCACTATGCCAATATTTATTTTCACTGCTCACTATGCACGAAAACAATAATCACTAGCTAATGAGAGTGATTGTAAATATAAGAGTAAATGTAAATGACTACCTTTAAGTGTGTTCACAATCCAATTTTTCATTTAGACTCGGATTCACCAGAATTCACCGAATTCAGTTCAAATAGATACCAGAACGCAAAACATGAATATCTAACCTTTTCCGGAACAGAATTCAGCAAGATTTGGCTCAAATTGGACTAAGCTGAAGAAAAAATAATGAGTGAACAGTAGTTAGGCATAAAGAAACTTGGATTTTTAAAAACAGAAAAATAAAATGTATCAAATCACTCATGAACATAAAGGCATCAATGCAGCCTGTGAATTATGTAACCAAAAACCTCAGGAAAAACATTTAAAGTCCATGAAACATTTGTTAGCAAAAAAAAAAAAAAAAAAGAAGTAGCATTTATATGTTTAAATCTCTTGAAATCTTAATGTGAAAATTTCTAAACAGTGAGTAAAAAAAAAGATAAATCTGGCCATACTAACTAGAAATCAATAATATTCAGAAGTTAGGTGTGTGATTCATACAACATATATCAAACAAGTTATCAATAGACAAATCATACAATCAATTAACTTTTATGGGTATTAATGAGTCATGTAGAATATTAAAATCCCTCAAGCTATATGAACTTTCATCTTGCACACACCACACCACAGTAGACAGCATGGGATCCTCCCTGCTCATTTGCATAAATATTGCCACATTACAAGACAGGCGCATGTCACAATGTCATTCTTTCATGACTCCCGAAATCACCCATTCTTATTGGAAATGAGTGTTGTGGTCACTCAGTAATTTGCACTCAGAGTGAACTCAGTGTGAACTTGTCCACAGCTCAGTCTTGATTCTTGGTAGAAGACACACACACGCACACACACACACACACACACACACACACACACACACACACACACACACTCACTCACACTGCAGTTGGCCAGCAGCAGCTTGTGAGCACATGGACTGATCAGCCACAGGCTGGGAAGTTAATGACATTTGTGAGAGCTTTTGACTGAACCTACATGAGGTGAGCAGTCTGGCAGAGACCTTAAGGCCACACACACGTGTGCACACACATATTGTACAACACACGTGTGTACACACATATACAGTACATACTACAACATCCATAGACATGCAAATATAATCAAGAAGTCTGATCAAAATGTGATTACATTATGGCAGTTCAGCAGTTTTTGCTTTCATTGGGAATCGAACCCAGGATCTTTGGCACTGCTCAACTGTTTGAGCTAAAGATTTAATCCTGTACCTGATGGAGGTCAAGAACTGTGTTTTAATTAAAATGAGCAGTAATTTATACAGCTGTCGACATCAAGTGGATCAAAAGCTTTCATCGAAGTGATGTAAAAAATATTAAACATCACCTAATCTTGTCTTAAGACAAATTCAAAAAACTTTTTTGATGCACTATACACCACCGGTCACTTTATTAGGTACACCTGTCCAACTGCTTGTTAATGCAAATTTCAAATTGGCCAATCACATTGCGGCAACTCAATGCATTTAGGCATGTAGACATGGTCAAGACGATCTGCTGCAGTTCAAACCGAGCATCAGATGGGAAGGAAAGATGATTTAAGCGACTTTAAACATTTCATGGTTGTTGGTGCTAGACGGGCTGGTTTGAGTTTTTCAGAAATTGCTGATCTACTGGGACTTTCAAGCACAATTATCTCTAGGGTTTATAGAGAATGGTACAAAAAAGACAAAACATCCAGTGAGCGGCATTTCTGTGTGCGCAAATGCCTTGTTGATGCTAGAGGTCAGAGGAGAATAACCACACTGGTTCCAGCTGATAGAAAGGAAACAGTAAGTCAAATAACCACTCGGTGGATGGGCTAAAGCAGCAGAAGACTACACCGGGTGCCACTCCTGTCACAATGACAATGAGTTCACTGTACTCAAATGGCCTCCACAGTCACCATATCTCAAACCAATGGAGTACCTTTGGGATGTGATGGAACGGGAGATTTGCATCATGGATGTGCAGCTTACAAATCTGCCGCAAGTAGTCAATGCTATCATCTCAACATGGACCAAAATCTCTGAGCAATATTTCCAGTACCTTGTTGAATCTATGCCACGAAGGATTAAGGCGGTTCTGAAGGCAAAAGGCGAACCAACCCGGTACTAGTAATATGTACCTAATAAAGTGGCCAGTAAGTGTGTATATTGACTAGTATTTGTATGCACTTTGAATAAATTATTTTTTATTAATTATTGGATTAAATATGCTGCATTTGCTTAAAATCAGTTCATTAAATTTACATTATGGCGAGATGTACTTTTCAAAACCCTACACATACACATTTAGCAGATGTTTTATCAAGAATAACTGCAATAAAGATTATACAGTATATTATCAGTTCATGCATTTCCTGTGAATCAAACCTATGAATTTCATGAACGAACTTATGAATTTCATTGTTATTGCCATGTTTTTTAAGCTATAGCAAGCCATAATTTAGTGTCCAGCATTGTATATCGGAACTAATATCATAACAAATCAGGAATTAATATTCTAATGGTAGTTGAAGGAATCAAACATCATCTGGTGTATTGTGTGGTGTATTGCATAACCCCAACAGATACTTATTTTATATTTGCACTTTTGGAAAAGACTTTTATCCAAAAAAAAAAAAACACTGCACTCAGTGTTATTTATTATCAGTGTTTGCATAGGAAATCAAACCCATAAATAACCTTTGCATAGTTACCACAATACAGCAAGTCAAAATTTAGCATCTGTAGAAGGTCAACAGTTGAATATAAGAGCAGATATTTTTAATAAAAAATGATGACACATTAAAATTATTTATTTATTTATTATTATTATTATTATTATTATTATTATTATTATTATTATTATTACTATTATTATTTAATGATTATAATAAATGTTAAGCTTTTCATCAATTGGTATGATCCATCAAGACTTATTTATTCTCCTAGCAGATCCTTCATTTTTGCACATTTGGCTTTTATCCAAACTAACACTGCACTCAAGGTTTTATATTTTCAGTTTGTGCATTCCCTAGGAATCGACCCAACAACCTTGGCATCATTATTGCCATACTCTGGAGTTAAAGTTAGAAAAACACTACCTCAAAGGCAAAATCAACAAAGCATTAGGCCTTCGTTTTAGAAGCTGAGAACTCAAACACATCCCAAACTGGGCAGCCACACTGTGAGGATTGTAAGTGTTAGTAAAAGCAGCTGATGGCTGGACTGCAGCGGGTTCGAGACAGGAGGAGGAGGATCTGTTACGCAACATGTGAGATCCTGCTAATCTGCTTTGGCCGCCTGCTCCTTCTGAGCATCTCCACCATCCACACACTCACAAACACACACAGGTGTCACTAATGGGTTTAAAAGTGTTCTTCAAGAAATCTGTGACGCCGGACTCATGCACGTGCACGTGATCAGAGAATAAGAGAAAAGAGTTTAGAGCGAGAGGAGCATATGACAGTCAGTCCTCATATTTAACAAACAAACATTAGTGAGATTTTTTTTGTGAACATCAGTATATATTCTATTCAATCTCATATTCAGTCCACATATATAATTTTTCATCCTAAAATCAAAGATTGGAGGTATTAAAAATTATATTTCAATAGAAAATGTATCAATGAATGCATTCATTTAATAATAATAAAAAAAAACTGTTGTTTGCTTCATTTAGTAATGGTCAATGAAGCACTGGTTAGCACTGTCACCTCACAACATAAAGGTTGTTGTTCTGAGTCCCAGGTGGAGGTGTATCTTTCATATATTTTTAAATTGTCTATTTTTATGACCAGGGAAGTTTTTTTTTTTTTTTTTTTCAAAACACGTTGGCAGCATTTCTAACAAATGTGTCTTTTTTTATTATAAGTAGTAGTGGAAAATAAAATAAAATAAAATAAAATAAAATAAAATAAAATAATAAAATAAAATAAAATAAAATAAAATAAAATAAAATAAAATAAAATAAAATAAAATAAAAAATAGGATCAAATGAAAAAAATTAAATAAAATAAAAAACAAAACAAAACAAAACGAAATAAGATAAAATAATATAAAATAAAATAAAATAATAAAACTAATAAAAAATATAAAAACTAAACTAAACTAAATAAAAAAAACTAATAATTTAACAAATTAAATTAAATAAAAAAATATTTAATTAAATAAAAAATTAATAAAATATAAAATAAAATAAAACAAAAGAAGTTAAAAAATGTTATAAAATTCAAGAAAATTAACTTAAAGTAATAAAAATAAATAAATAACAATTAAAACAACATGTAACAAAACAAAACAAAACAAAAACATATTAAAGGTATAATTCACCCCAAACTCAAACTTAAGCGGTTCTAAACTTATGGATTTGTTTCTTTGGTTAAAAAAAAAACTAAATATTCTGACAAATGCTGAAAACATCAGCCATTTTCAACATTCTTTAGTATATCTTTCTTTTTGATCAACAGAAGAAAGACACTCAAGTGGTGAATGAGTAAAAAATGATAGAATTTAAATTTTCGGGTGACCTACAATATCTCTTTAAGTGTAGGGTCATTAATAAAATTCAATATTCATTCAATATTATTATTGTCAATGATCAAAAATGCATCATCAATTGTCCATAAAGACATTAATATATTACAAAACTTTTATTAAAAATTAAACATTTCAAATAAAAAATGTTCTTCTGATTTTACAATTCATCAAGACATCCTGAAAAATAAAAGTATCTCAAATGCTGATGTCAAAGGGTTAACTAGCGTTCACGACCTGCGTTTGAAGTAGTGTTGACACAGCTTGACTGCAGTAACAAGATAAAATAATGCTTCCCTTTTAAGAGGCACCAGCAAAGGATCTGCTGTGTGTGACTGGGTTATCAACTCCTATAAGAGAAACCTGTTAAATCCTCGTGCATCATATTATGCCTTCACACGCTTTCAGCTGTTTTAAGGTGGCCTGTAGCTTATAGCCACATGCTAACTGCATTTCATCTCAAATAGCTCAAGTTTGCTGTTATCTACACAAATCATGTTGTTTATGTTTTGTTTTTTGTCTTACAAACATGGTTTCCATCTTAAACTGAATCATAACTTTTTAAAGTCTGAAAAAAAGATTCAGAAAAAACAAACAAAAAGTGCTCTGGGGTAAGCTCAAATGTATGGTCGGTGCTCTTTGGGTAAGGGATTCATCAAAACAGCAACAAGAATCAGTCCAAGGCACTCGAATAAAGTGAAAAAAAAAAAAGTTTTTCTCTTTATTCGAGTGCCGTGGACTGATTCTTGTTTCTGAAAAGAAGATTTTTAAAAAAACTTTTGTGTTTCTATTAAGTTGCTCAAGAAGTTAATGGTAGTATTTCTAACATAATAACCAGTGTAAAATGTGTTTAATGCAAGGTCTCAGTGTTTTGTCAATTTGTCTTACCTTGTCAGATCTCCCATTCAAAAAGTAGGTAGCACATTTTGATAACGCAACATGCTACCCATCAGATTTTGCTAACAGTGTAAACTTTAATGTGGATTAGTGTGATATGAAGCTGTAAAACTGCCCTAACCTACCTAATCCCTAACCCCAACCTCAGAACTATTCAAAGCTTGCAGTTTGTTACGTCCCCGCCTAAAGTGATCAAAAATAGGTTTCATGTCACCTAATACTTCTTGACCAAATCTTGACCAATCAAATGCTCTCTAGTATCTGACATGCCCCGGGCTCTTCAAGAGACTTCTAATTTGCTTTTCTTTTGATGCGCTTGAGCTCGTCCACTTTTACTGACAGAGCTGTGATAAATTCAATTCAATTCAATTCAATTCAATTCAATTCAATTCAGCTTTATTTGTATAGCGCTTTTACAATGTAGATTGTTTCAAAGCAGCTTCACATAAATGGTCAAATAACAAAATGCTACTGGTTGTTTTTTTAAAGAGGGGTGGAGCAATTCTATGTCCCACCCTTCCTTCATGTTTCAGTAGAGATAATGTCAAACATCGAAAAAAAAAATACACATTTCTCAGGACTTTTAACTCATTCCTGGGACAGTACAGGCACAAAAACAAAAGCTGTAATAAACGTGGATATTTTGAATATGAGAGGTTTTGTAAAGTTCTTTTGCAGTTCTGTGTGATGGCAAAGACACATTTAAGGGGCCGTTTGGATGTTCTGTATTTTGTGTGTTCAAGTATTGTGTGCTCATTTCAAATGTAGATTTGCATTAAGGCAAACTCAGGCACCAAAATAAGGATGCCCGATTAGATTTCAGAGGTGCCGGTGTCTTGGCATTTTATCCTACCCATCAGCATTTCATCTTACCAACACAGCGGATGCCCTTCCAGCTGCAGCCCAGTACTGGGAAACACCCAAACACTCTCACAGACATGCACTTATACATTAAGGCCAGTTTTGTTTACCCAATTCACCAACCACATGTCTTTGCACTGTGGGGAAACTGGAGCACAGAACACAGAGCACAGAAAAAAAGGCTTAGACACACACAGACGCCGGTTGAATGAAGTTACGCTGTGCTCAGATGGATGTTACTGAAAGTCTCTACCCAAAGATGAAACTGTGAAGAGTAAGTGGTTGAGGTTTATTTTTGCAAAAATACCTCAGCGTTATAGCCCAGCCTTGTGCAGTGCTTCTGGAAACGACATGCTTACGAAGAAGAATTCATCGGCCGTTCGTTAAAGGAAGGATCAGAAAAGACTACTGATGTAAGGGACTATGAACATGGATCAGTTTCTTCCTCCATTTCACAAGTGTAAGTACGTGCAATTAAAATTGTTGCCTCATTTACTCTAGCTTACAAATTATGTATTTTGTTGTGTTTTGTTACTTGTAACCGCGTGTACTGTATCTCTTTATATTCTTATAACGTGTGTAAAGCCACTTTGAAAACACGACACATGCCGATTTGTTTATGGAAAATGCGTTTGGGGCCCACCTGGGCTGGCCCGCGTGGGGCCCACCTGGGATGGCCCCTCATGGGACCCACCTGGGCTGGCAAGTATTATTATTCATGATAATACTTTACATTTGAGTTTCATAATAATAAGATTTTATCTGCCACGTTTGTAAACTGTAGCCGCTAATTTAGGCCTACCATGCAGTCACTTTGGTGGTACTTGGTAAGACAATTTTTTCTGAGGTGATACTTGGTGAAAAGAGTTTGAGAACCACTGCTCTATTTAACATCATTTAGGAAACATTTTAAAAAAAAACGTTTTGATAACTCTGACTTTAACTGCAAAGGCAAAAGAGTTGATTAATCACATGGACTTAATATTTGCTTAATTATAATTTATTTAATTTATTTCCACTTATTTTAATTTAAATTTAATTTGTTTCCTCTTAACATTTTCCACGTTAATTCTTCTTCATCAAAATAAATATCAGAAAGCCTAAAAACATTTTTGGGAATTAATGATGCAACAGTACATGCAGATATGAGTAAAACAGATGATAATTCATGATAATTGAATGTTTTCTTCAAACAATTTTATTCTGCAAATGCATTTCAATCTACCAATAACACTTTTTATATATTAAGGCCCGATCCCAATTCTACCCCCTAGCCCTTCCCCTTACTAAATCCCAATTAACTTTATCTTGAAGGCATAGGGTTCAGGGAAAGGGCTAGATAGGGTTGAAACAGAGATTTTTCCCAGAATACACCAATCAACGGCAGCAGAATGTCTGCACACGTAAGTAAGGAGATGTTTTTAAATTAGTATTTTTTGTCATTATTATGAATTTTTTCTACAAACAAGCACGTTTTAATACATTCATAACTGCAATCATGTTTTACCGTCATGCTTTAAAAAAAATGCTAAAATAAAAAACGCTAAATTCCGCTATCTATAATCCATAATAATAACTCCTGTACAGCAGTCCCACAACATTCTGACATTCGATGACACTCAAATCCCCTGTGAGAAAACTCTTATGGCTGGGAATGACCTGTTTACAGTGTCTGGTATAATTTTAATGTTGTTTTTATGTGTTTACATAAAAGATTATGGCCATGGTGTAAATGCACAGTACAATTACATCATTATGATAACATGATATCGTTGCCTTCAGTGATTTCCTGAAGATAAATGCCAAAAAATAACACAACTGGAATAACTACAGCAGTCGTGATCGTCAATCTCTTATATGAAGCAAGAAATCGCGATGACATATGATGACATGTGCAGGTGCTGTAGTGTTGTGTAGTGTCTTCTTCAAATTTCAAACCCCTTCACACTCTGTTTCAAGGGCCAAGGGGAAGCAGTGCAAAAATAGAATTGGGATTGAGCTGAAGTCAAAAGCCACTTCAAATATATATATATATATATATATATATATATATATATATATATATATATATATATATATATATATATATATATATATATATATATATTTATACAGTTCTGTCTAGTTCTCGAATCTGATTGGCTGATGGCCGTGATATATTTAAGTAATATCAGCACACAAACAGCCCTGTTTACCCTTTGTGTATTACACCGCCCACATACAGCCAGCAAAAAGCAGACACTACAGATCTAAAGTTTAAAAGATGCTTGCTCAGCTGTTTAACTGTCAGCTTATGATTTAAATCCAAGGTGGAAGAAAGTAGTTCCTCATACAAAAGGGTTTTAGAGACTCTCCATGTTTGATTTTGTTTTTATATACACAATTATGCCGTCAAACTGTTGTATAAACGCAATATCACACTCGTAGCAGTGCGATATGGCTGTATATCGGCACTGGTGGGGCATTTCTATTTGGCATTTCTATGAGTCATTTATATTGTTAATCTTGAAAATTGCCTTATATTAAAAGAGGAAATGGAAGCATAGCTACTAATTCCATGTGTTTGACTTTACAAATCTCTTTTTTGATCTGGTCCAGGTCCTTAGCCTTGACACAGAGGGTCAGCTGTACACGGTGGATAAGCTTGATTGTGACCGCATTACTCAGCAGGCTAGCATACGGCTACACTTCTCTCTCTCTCTCTCTCTCTCTCTCTATCTCTCTCTCTCTCTCTCTCTCTCTCTCTCTCTCTCTCTCTCTCTCTGTCTTTCTTCTCAATACTAGCTGAGTCTCTTCAGGAGAAACAGACCGCTCACCTCTTTAATACCTGCTGTCACATGGGCCAGGCACGGGCCGGATTGACCATGCCATTGATCTAAAGCAGAGCGTCAACAGATAAAACACACACACACACACACACACACACAGTCCTGAGAGGAGTCAGCTAGTCGCTAAACCACATCATTCTCAAGCTGTGCAGGATTTGAGCGGTTAGCAAGAGATCAAACAAACTACAGCTCATTTGGAAGCCGCCCTGCTTGCTCTCTTGTTTCTGCCTTGAGACAGAGTTTATTCGCTGATGCTGTGTTGACTTTTTTTATTTTTTTCTTTCTTTATGCTCCTGGAACAACAACAACAGCATGGAAAACATTAATTAATGCAGCGATAGAAGGCAATATAGAAACAGGTTGGAGAGGAACGGCAGATGTAAGAACATAGACAGTATGAGGCTTAATGCAAGAGCGCTATTTGTGGCTTATCACATACTGTATAATCAAGAAAATGTGAAAGGAAAGGTTGTTGTAACCATCATAACCTGTATTTAAATATGATTTTAAAGCTTTGTTTTGGCTTGTCGTAGTGAGATGAAAAATATTGTAAGTGTTGTATAATAAGTATAATGGCATTAAAAACAATGCGATATATTATAAAGCGATTTTAATAGTAAAGATCACATGTCCTTTTATATTATGTGTCCCTGTGTGTACTGCAAACGCTTTTAGGGACACACTTAGACCTTTTTTAATGTTAACTGTTTTTTTTAAGGGGGCGATGCGGTGCGGCAAAAAGCTTGCTGGTTCGAGCTTCGGCTGGGTCAGTTGCATTTCTGTGTGGAGTTTGCATGTTCACCCCGTATTTGCGTAGGTTTTCTCTGGGTACTCTGGCAAGTCCAAAGACATGCGGTACAGGTGAATTGGGTAAGCTAAAACTGTTCGTAGTGTATGTGTGTGAATAAATGAGCTAAACCGCTCTGGTGACCCCGGATTAACAAAGGGAAGCTCAAAAGATAATGAATAACTGGATGAATAATTTTTAAGGATTAAAAAAGATTTTTGGGTAACACGTTACAATAACAGTGAATGATAGCAAATGATAGCAAACTCATTTGAGAGCAGTAAAATAATCACAATAACACCATAAAGTTAATCATTTTTGGGACAAAATGTTGGTTGTGACCAAACTTAAATTGACTTAATATAAATAATTTTATTTTAAAAAACGCGAGCCTCAAAATGTTTACTATGCATTACTGGGCAACCACAGCACAAGACATGACTGGGTTGTTCAAACTCACCTCGGGATGCAAAATGCAAGATTTACAGATCACACATTTATTCATCTCCACTCTGAAGAGGCATAAGGTATGTTTAGTACATCTTTTGTTAGTTTGTCATGTTTATTGTGAAATTTGATGCGTATGTTTCAACAAACACATGTAGACTGAATAATGTCAAATTACTCAGCTCAATATTAATCTGCTCATGCAGAGGATGATTCCTGGCTGGGTTTTCTTTGAATGTAGCTTCAAAATACAACACCATACATCTCTATCACTCTTTTTTTTTTTTTTTCTCAAGTTTAATTATAACTGATAATTTAATTATCGCTAACAGATCTGGTAAGCAAAATAGGTTAACAATACTCTGATTCGGTTTATATTTGTCTGTGCTCAGCATACACCATGTTGTGTGTGTGTGTGTCTGTAAGAACCGAATGTCAAAGCGGAGCTCATTTATATATTCACGATACAAACTATATATATTCAATTATGGACCTTTTAATTCTAGGGGTATGAGTAATAAATTAGCTTATAAAACCGTTTCTGGAATTTTTTTTACTTACTAAAGCCATAAACCTACTATGTAGATATCAGAGAACAATATAACTTATTAAACCAATGCAGTATATGGCACCTTTGATTACTTGTTAGTAAATGTTTGTTAAATAATGTAAGAATTAACAATATAGTTTAGCTAAATGTAACTAACATGAACTCATGACCTGTTAATGTATCTTTGTGTCATGACTTTACTTGTAGGGGCACATAATTATTAATTTATTCTTAATGACTCATGAATGTTTGAATGTAAAAGTTATGCACATCCATCTAGTACGTATTTTCATAAAGAATATTGTGTTACGTCTAATACAAAAGTGTTACGTCTACACATAAAATGAACAGTTTAAACACAGGAGTTTACTCCATACTTTTTCAGATCATTGTTACATTTCTGATTAAAAGAATCAATTAAAAAAAGTCAAAAATCTAAAATTCAAAATAATCTCTGTAGGGGAAAAAAGCAAAATACACTAAGATCATTTAACAAATAAAGGGAATAAAAATGTGTACTGTTTTTTCACTATGATTAATGAAGAAATTGCATACTCAAAATTCAGGAAAAGGTCCAATTGCAACAATTCAAGCATCGATAATCCATTGATTGATATTCTGAATATTGGAATCAGACGGAGGGTCCCAATATGGTATTATATGAGTTTAAGAGTAAGGATGCGCAAATTTCCCCCGAGGCCTTCATCCATTTTCTCTTGAATGACTACTTCATTCTCAAGAGGATGTCCAAGAAAGAACAAGTCATTATTGTGGCATTAGTCCAACACATTCCCTTATTCTGTAACACACACATAAACACCAGGTAAACGCGGCAATGCTGGTTGACAATGTATCTCTGCATTCAATGCATTCAGTCACTGGATTCACAATGACTCTTGTAATATTATTTATATCACTTTTATTTTGCAGACAGGTTTGGGTTATTGTTAGGGTCAAAGCTGTCAGTGTAGGTCTGAGTTTTGATAACAATGCCATTTGTACACAAAGCTATTCAAAAGAGCAAAAAGAAAAACAAAATCCCCATTATTGCATCGTGTTGTCATGCAGAAGAAGGTAGGGATGCACTATTTTTTCCCAATGCAATAAAATTAATTTATAACTTATATTTCAAGTGTCACATGTTGAATTACATCACTTCAGTATAAGTAAATGTCATCAAAAAGTAATCACTTTTCATAGGGTGCACTTACTTTTTCACAGCACTGTATGTGGCAAACCCACAAAACAGCTACAAAAAAGCTTGCAAAGCTGAGCAAATAAACAAGTTTAATTCTAACTGGCAGGGATTTCCACAGCGGTGTCCCTTCTTTGACCCCGCTCCACCCCTGTCCTCTCCGAAGAGCAGCCCCTGTGAGCGCACTAATTAACACTCATTAGTTCATCATTGTCTGATCCTCTCCAACAAGCCCACAGATGTAACCAGGAAGCTACTCCGCACTGTCGGAGGTAGACTTCTGTCTAGCAAGCAACCGTGCGGCTCGGCAAGGAAATGATGACAAACTACAGCCAGCCACACGCTGAGAGGTTGGACGACTGAGTGATTGAGTGATCAGTGATAATGAAGAGATATACAGGGAACCAATGGGGTGGCGGCGAAGCATCCGTCCTTATGGAAGATGCATGTATTTTCACACCCGTTCCAAACTACACAACCGCTGAGCACACATGGAAACCAGTAAACACGGCTTTCCATGCACCTTCTCACCACATGCAGTCATTTCAGTGAAATGAAATGCAGTGGACTCATAAAGAAACATCTGCGTTTAAACGCAGAGCGACCACAGAAAGTGAGAGAGAAAAGGCACAGATGACACCAGCTCAGCAGACACGACAAAGACAGCAGATTAGTGGGCAGAAGTTGACACACTCATCTCCCAGAGGAAGATCTGGACACCATACGCCTGTTCCAACATTATCACAAACACTCCCAACACACAGTCCTACAGTAACACTAGCCGTTTATGTGCAGCCAGTGGAACATTTGATTGCTCAGAGGTTGCTCTTTCATTTAGTCAGCAGCAGTAGTGCATTTTCGTTTTTTAACATTTCTACTGTTCTTTTAAAACAGCAAGACTCCATTTATGCTAGGTATATTTGTTAAACTATTTTAGCCAATTGGATCCAAGCGGACAACACTAAATACAGGAACTTGTCCACTTTCGACCACTTTCAGAAATAGTCTGACTGACATCTGAGTGATATGTTTTTGTAGTGCAAATGCTCATGGTTTCAAATACATCCATACAGTCACAAAAGTCACAACCACTGACCAGATGTACCGGACAAAATTAATAGTTAATTCATCAGCTTCTTCCAAAAAACAATTATTTAACCAGTATAACAAAAGTATAAAAAAAAAATTACTGTCATCTTAATAGACATCACAGTGTGAATCATTGCAGGAAAGCAGATTTGAATTTAGCTGCTGATCATGTGGTGCATGTCAATGTTTAATCACACCACTGTGATCGTATGCTCCAGGTCCCAGCCAAGACTGATCAAACTGATGTTATCGGAAACATCAAATAGTTAAAAAGGCACAATGGGTGGGGGAAAAAAAGGTCAGAAAAAGACCAAAATCTAAAATATTGAACAGGACACTCTACGCCAGGGGTTCTCAAACTTGGTCCTGGAGCTCCGGTGACCTACAGATTTTAGCTCCATCTTGTCTCACCACACCTGCAAGAATGGTTCTAGAAAGCCTAGTAAAGCTGCGATCACACTAGAGTTTGATAATGCGAAATTCTGTCGTGCGGCACTGCGAAAAGGGGCGGGATTAAACAAGTTTATAAGACATTTAAAAATGCGAGCGATTGCTCCATGTTTTAAATTTCTGTGTAGAGAGATCATGTTTTGATCCTCAATTGGTCTCACGTAGTGAAGTGATGCGATTTTGCAGGTCAGAGTTCACCAAGCTTGAACTTTGCACCCCAGCAACCTGCGAAACTTAACAAATGACCCTGCGCTTCCGGTCTGACTCATTCTCATGCTTATGAATGGAAGTCTATGGGAGGAAAAGCCCAGTGTGACCACAGCTTTCAAACTTGATTAGCTAACACAGTTGTGTCTAAGGCCCCGTTTACGGGGCCTTAGTTTTGCTACGGTTACGCCATCCGTCCACACTACGCCGGAGTTCTCGAGCGCCGAAAACGGAGCATTTTGAAAACGCTGGAGAGGCCGTTTTCATTCTAAAACGCTGCTGCTCCGTCTCAGTGTGGATGGGGAAAGACGGAGACATCTGAAAACGGAGGCGGGGCTGCAGACATTCGCCTCTCTGATTGGGGCTTTTCCTCAATATTAAGTAGCCTAACACACAGTTCAGTCCTGAATCTTCTCCGTGTAAGTTCAGACTTCGCAAGTTTGATCAAGGCTGCATCTCTTCTTCTCAGTTTGATATGGAAAACATACCGAGGACACGCGTCAATCTTCACAGGGAACAGTGTAACAGTTACTTTATAACTTCATTCACATCACCTTGGCTACGTTGTTTCACTTTCTCAACAATAAAATGTAAACTTGATAAAAGGAACTGCCTATTTTTATTTTAATATTAACAACTAAACAGACAGCAGAAATGTTGAGGCGTCGTGCTGCATGAGCGTCATCTTCACTGTGTGCATATTTATAACAAAACGGAGCCGAACTGCCTCCTTTCAATTTCAGTGAAAATACGAAACACACCCTCTCTTTTGCTGAATATCAGTTTTAATAATCGATAATGGCCATTATAAAAGTATAACATACAATAAGTTTATACATTATAGGAAATAAAGGCAAGCGATCAGTCAATATACAGAATGTAGGCTACGTGCTTACATTAATCATTAACTTATCTTTGCAAAAACACGTTACCTGAGAACAAGTAATAGATTCCAGTGACCAAAGTCAGGGAATATGTCGTTAGATAAAGACAACAAGATGAATGAAATATCACGTTTAATAAATATAGTGAGATTAGATCCAGCGGGAGATGCTTGATGAGAAGTCCGACTAGCAGAGCTCTCATCTGGGTAGATGGGCTCCAGCGATTGCCAAAGTGTGTGTGTGTGGTCACGTGATGTGCGTTTTCAGCGTTTTGGTGTGGACGGAGAGCAGTTCAGAAACGCTGGGTAAAACGCGAGTGTGGACGCGGATCGTTTTCATTCTAAAACGCCGTTTTAAAACTAATACGCACAAGTGTAAACGGGGCCTAATTGGGGTTGGAACTAAACTTTGCAGGACACTGACCCTCTAGGATAGAGATTGAGAACCCCTGCTCTACATCAATGGCCTCAAACTCGATTCCTGGAGGGCCACAGCTCTGCACAGTTTAGTTCCAACCACCTCTAATTCACACCTACTTAATAGTATCTAGCAGTCTTGAACACCTTGATAAGCTAGATTAGCTGTGTTTCACTGGTGTTGGAGCAAAACTGAGCAGAGCTGTGGCCCTCCGGGAATCGAGTTTGAGACCTATGCTCTATGGACTTAGGGATGAATTATGCCATTTTGGACATTCTAAAAGCTAAAATCGTGAATTAGACAGCCTTCAGCCTCATTGACTAACAGATGCAGGTATTTGGCAATGATTGTTCACAAGATTGAAGTTTGCAATTTGAGATTAGACTTTTTTGTTAACATTCTTGTTTTCAAAAGTCAGTCTCGAATTCTGCCTTCGTATTACAACATGCACACTGTTAAAGACAGCAAGGAATGATTGTTCAAGAAGTAAAGTGTAGTCGAAAATGTTTCTTTTCCTAGCATTAATCAGTTAATTTGTCATTACATCCTATAAATGCAGAAAACACAGTACTGGCAAGGACAAAACATTTAGGGGACTATTTAGTTTTTCTAAGGGTCTGTATTTGACCTGACCTCAACTACACACTGTCATCTCTAAACATGCCGAGGCTAATGTGGGTCTAGTATTAGGAACTCCAGCCTCTCCACGCTGAGATTAGGGCACATTCTCCGAACCAGCACAGTAAGGACTATAAACCTCCTGCTCTGTGTACGGATGCTGAGGTCTGCACCCATCTGCTCAGCTTCTGCCCACTAATCTGCTGCGAGCCATAGATAGAGCGAGAGAGAGACACACACACACACACTGCGGATAACATTAGTTCTTGTAAGTCTACCACCAGAGGTTTTTACTTGCACCCGAATGTCCACTGTGACGAATGTGGTTTAGAGGTGACTGATTAAAAAGGAAAGCTGGGCTGTTTGCCTAGCGAGAGTAGCTGTCATCTACAGAAACTCTTAGACCAGGCATATTGAAAATCTACTGGCGTAATCGGTTCATATGCAACAGCAGATGTCGGTGAGGGAAAAAATGCAGGGTACATGTTTCAATCAAGTGCACAGCAACAAGCAAAGCTAAACGAGTCTGGATTAATATGACAGGACTAACCCTCGTCCTGATTTATAGGGCATTGTGGTTCGTGCATATGTGGCGGCGCATATGTGTCCCGGCAGAACATTAAGGAGGACGGTGCAGACGCTCTTTTCCCATTTCAGTCGAAGCGCAGATCTTATCTCATCCCAGCAAGGAGCCAACGAGTGGCATTTTCAAAGGAATTAGACCAGAGCTTCCAGCCTGTCTGCCAAACGCTGCACGGAGAGTGAACACTCCACTAGGGAACAGATGGTCATTACGATCATTTATAAGTTATTAGCGCACATGATCCTACCTTAGTCTGCCTAATCCAACAGTGCCTGTTTTTATCTGGTTCCGTTCAGAGTGAGCGCACCTGTCCAGAATGACGGCCTAATGATCGGAACGCTCCAACTCATCATGTTGGCACATAGTGAAGAATATTTACGCCTCCACCAGGTGAAATGCTCCTTTTGGTTGAAGGGGATGGGGCTGTATCTTGCGCATTTTGGAGAAAGTTGCATTTTGGCACTGTCACAACTTTTAATAAGTGTCATGTAG
The DNA here is from genome assembly GCF_052040795.2 of Danio rerio. Classification (NCBI taxonomy): domain Eukaryota; kingdom Metazoa; phylum Chordata; class Actinopteri; order Cypriniformes; family Danionidae; genus Danio; species Danio rerio. The sequence continues at coordinate 36,333,092 of NC_141037.1, forward strand.
TAAAAATAAAGTAGTACAAATTAGTAAAGTGTACAGTGGCCGAGACACATGCAATTACAGAAACACCAGCAAATTAAGAAAACATCTTCATCTATTTGACAGCATACATGCAGCAAATGCTCACCCTTGCCTGATTCCCTTGTCTTTTCTATTTTATTGGCCTAAATTACCATGGCTGCGTCCGAAATGGCTTACTTCCACACTATATAGTATGCTAAAATCAGTAGTAGTGTGTGTGAAATCAGTATGCAAGAAGTACCCCGATGGCCTACTACTTCTGGCGAGATTCTAAAGAGCACATTGTATGGATGCTACATTATCCCATGATGCCCCACCAGAAAATTTATGTATGGGAGTGAAGCGACGCAACTGACGGGGGTAGGTCACATGATCATGACAAAACGGCGGATGTTGTACATCCGAGTTCCATTCATACTGCTCACATTCATACTGTATAGAACAGACTTTTCTAATGGCCAAAAAGTGTGTTTAAATTCAAATGCAGAACCTACTGAGTAGTAGGCGGTTTAGGACGCAGCCCATAACTAAAATAGCTGGGTCCCTCACATTTTGAGGTCCCCTTGAAACATTTCCTTTGTGTTTCGTGCTTTTTAAAAGTGTTGAGAGAATTTTTGTAAGGCGTTTACGTAATTAGTTTGTGTTGTGAGGAAATGCAGCATGTTTTTTTAAAAATGTGTTTGTGTTGTGAAAATTTGCAACACGTGCGCTTTAAAATGGATGATGATCTTATCTCAATTTGCTGCCATTTTTTGTAACTACATGTGTTTTCTTCAATTGCATATGTTTTCTTAAATTCTGTTGGCCATCACAAACGGGACTAAACAAGTATCACGTTTTAATATTACACACATATAATAAGATTTAAAATTAAATAATTGGAATAATAATAATAATAATAATAATAATAATAACATTGATAATTATAAAATAACCACAAAAGTGCAAACTCATCAGAATGTAAATAAATAAATAAAAATAAACAAAATACATTTTAATTGAATTAAATTTAATTTAACTCACATGGCCTTCACAAGTAGCTGAGATAATAATAATTAATAATAATATTGATAATAATAAAAAAGTGCCACATAGTCCAAAGACATGCGGTACAGATGAATTGAATAAGCTAAATTAGCCATAGTGAGTGTGTGCAAAAAAGTTGGGTTGCAGCTAGAAAGGCATCCGCTGCATATTACATGTGCTGGATAAGTTGGTGGTTCATTCCACTGTGGCGACCCCTGATTAATAAAGGGACTAAGGCAAAAAAAAAAAAAAAAAATGACTGAATAATAATAAAATACTCATAGTACTAAAACAGTACCATATCCCAACTCTACACTGTTTAAAAAAAAAATCTGTTATTTTACTTTTCTTATCAGGAGCTGGGGTGCTGGAAATAATGTAAAATAACGGCCATTAAACTACAGAAATTTACCATAAAATTATGGATGTTAAATAACAGAAATTTCCTTATATTTAAATTTTCAGTAAATTTCTTTTCTCCCGGTAATTTAATGTTTGTTATTTTATGGTTAATTTCTGTAATTTAACAGCAGCTATTTATTTTGTGGCACCCCAGCTGCCAGAAAAAAAAGGAAAATAACTGATTTTTTTACTGTGTATGTGAATGAAATAAAATACTTTTTTTTATTATTTTTGACAATGTCACAACTTGTAATAAGTGTTATGTAATAAAAATAAATTAGTAAAAAAGTAGTAAAGTGTACGGTGGCCCAGACACATGCAATAAAATATTATTGGAAAATAAAATAAAAAAGAGAACTCATCATATAAGAAAGAACCACACCCCAACACACATCTGAAATAAAATAATACAAAATAAACATGCTCTCAGTTCCTCAGAATAAGATAAACATATATGAAATAAAATTAATGAAATAAATCACAAATACTGACACTATTGCCACTCCAAAATAAAATTAAATATGCTATCTTCTTTGCCATGTCAGATTCACACAATGATCTGCAATCTTACAAGTGCAGCTTATTACTTAAAATGTGGAAACAATCAATAACAAAACATTCTTCATAGCTTTTGTTTCTTTTTCCATATTGCACTGTGTTGAGTATTTCTTTAATGTTGGTTCTTGTGAGCATGTGCTGAATGGCAGAGCTGGAGATGAAGGCTTTCCTGTCATCTCCCATGTTGTCTGTGCAAACAAGTCTCAGAATGAACACCCCAAACAGGTGTGCGCTGCCGCCGGATGTGGAACAGCCTCTGCCTCAGTCACATGGAGAGGCAAAAATAGAGCCAATCAATGTCCCGCATGCTTACAATGGGTTTGTTTGTTCCGAGTGCCAAGACCTCAACATAAAAAAAAAAAATGCAAAGTTCTGGTGTACTGTGTTATCAAATAAAGGACAAAAATCATAGCATTCAAAATGATTAAATGGGTTTAAAATTCATTGCATAAAATTGTATCTGTATTGTAGATTATAATAATGCAAAGGCATAAAATAAAATTTGAATATTGTAAAAAAAATACAATAATCATAATATATTTTATAATTTTTATATATTTTTTAAGATATTAAAATTGTATTTATTATTATTATAATCTACAATAAGGCGATATATATATATATATATATATATATATATATATATATATATATATATATATATATATATATATATATATATATATATATATATATATATATATATACTTTTTGAAAACCAACCATATTTATTTTTATGTTAAGATTTAACATTTCATACCATTGCATTATAGTTTACGATAAAGATACCCATTTTTTGCAATGAATATGTATATATCATTTAAAGCATGAAACCGGTGTGATTTAAATTAAGAGTAAAAAGCTTTCATTTGTCTTTATCTCGGTTTTACATTTAAAGGGGTGGTCCACTACGATGTCATATTTAAAATTTTAGTTCAGGTCTAATGTAGCTGTGTGAAAATAAACAACATCTCAGAATGTTGGTGATACGCTCAAAGTTCAATGCAAAGGGACAACAACAAAAATACATCTGGGTTAATGAGATCATAAACCCTTCAGCTTACGTGCATATACCCCCTGCAGCAAAAGGATGTGGCCAGAGGTCCTGTAATGTCATAGCAGAGAAAGCAAAAAATCTATCCAAATTCCCATTTCCACAGAACGTCTTCTGTTTCTGTATTTGACTTCCGAAGGACACAACAAAAAGAGAAGTGATTACAATTGAATTTTAATTATGTGCAGAAAATTATAAAAAATATAGAGCTAGCATTTGACAAAGGAGAGCTTCGGTAATCTCTCCTAGTTCAGTGCTTGATTTGGCTAAAAACTCCTCAAAGAAGGAGCAGCTCCAACCATAATAGACAAAGCTGTGGTTTGTGAGCCACAACCTGTAAGTATATTTATTTGTTAAAATCGATCAATTATATGCACAGTTTTTAGCCTTAATGGTATGTTGTAGCAAGGATGTTAACAAGCACATAAACAATGGGAAATGCTGTTCGGCACCGCTAACAATTTAGATACAAATTCATTTTTATCCAATAAACTGCTGTAATCACCCAGTCTTCACCAGTGTCTCTCTATGTGGCCGCTTTCCCTGCGTTCGACATCTCAAATAATGAAATTGCAAAAGATATGTGAATGTTTTATATTACGTATATGTACTTTTCAGAATATATGTGAAAGACACAGAGCAGGAGTGAGGCTTAGCTGTGTCCTTTTCATTTTCTTTCTGATTCAGGCTCAAACTGACACAGCTAACAGCTACTCTGACTGACAGTATTTACACAGCAGAGGCAAAGCACATCCTAGTAAAAGTGTGACACTTTTATTGGTGACGTGAAGCAAATCCGCGAATCATAGCACATTATGTTGTTTTCATGTTAGCTGAGTAGCTGTATATAATCAAAGTAAGATATTTGATAAAATATTGTGATTTTCTGCAAATGAAGCATGAGCACACATTGCTTTGTATCTTACAAACACAACCAAGCCCTCCATTTGTCATGATCATAGTTTTGATTTTAGTTAGGCGAAACGGTGGCTCAGTGGTTAAACCTGTCGCCTCACAGCAAGAAGGTTGCTAGTTCGCGTCCCGGCTGGTTCAGGTGGCATTTCTGTGTGGAGTTTGCATGTTCTCTTCGTGTTGGTGTGGGTTTCCTTAAGGTGCTCCGGTTTCCCCCACAGTCCAAAGACATATGGTATAGGTGGATTAGATAAAATAAATTGGCTTTAGTGTATGTGTGTGTATGGATATTTCCCAGATCTGGGTTGCAGCTGGAAGGGCATCTGCTGTGTAAACATGTGCTGGATAATATGGCGGTTCATTTGGCTGTGGCAACCCCTGATTAATAGAGGGAAAAAGCCAAAGGAGAATGAATGAATGATTTTAGTTATCAACTATAACCTGGTGCTCTAAAATAAAATAAAATAAAATAAAATAAAATAAAATAAAATAAAATAAAATAAAATAAAATAAAATAAAATAAAATAAAATAAAATAAAAAATAAAATAAAAAAGACAGGACATTACTGTAATGAAATCGGAAATAGTAATGAAAAGGAAACAGTCTGAGCTATAATTCTTCATAAATTGGGCTGTATACAGTTAGACTGCTATAATGAAGTTACTGCTGGCATGGACTATGGTGAGCAGCTTGTCTCCTGCTGATGTGGCTGAAGGAAGAAGGAAGAAACAGGAAGCTCAGACAGATGGACGCCCGTCCTGAGGAGAAGCTCCTCCTCGTCTCCTCGTTCAGAGTGGTGAAAAGCATCGGTGTAGAGGGGAAGATGTGTGACACGTGCCATTTCTGTCAGGTGGAGTGAGAACGCAGCCATCGCTTGACTTGAGATGGCAGTGTCAGATCTGCATGGTGCCAGATCCTACTGTACATGTGTCACATGTGCTTTATTAGGGTAAGGGCACACACACACATACACACGCGCACGCACATGACACGTGTGTGGGTTTGATAGGCTTGTATGTCTACACCCTCACAGGTGTGTGCATCACCACAGTCGGATGCTCTCATCCACATGAGCGGCACATGAGAGGTGCAAACAGCTGTGTGCTGACTTGATTGCAAATGTGAACCGTGAGCTACGACAGAGCTAATGAGAACATTTCTACCCAAGAACATGTCTGAAATCCACGTTGACCCTCACCTTTGTCATGATTGGAAAGACAGCAGCTTGTATTGCCAGTGAATTCATTAAACTCTCAACAAAAAAGCTGCTAAACTTGTTTCAAAAGCTATGTTTAGGCACAGGTTTAGCATGCTAACCTGCTAGCTTTTCTTGAGCACTTATTAAGATGATGTTATTGTTATAAATGCTGTGTTGCACACTTTAAAAAGTTTGAGAAATTATTGGCAACATTAGCTAAATACTATATTTGTGTATATTTTTGTCATTTTATTATGGCTATTTTATGTTTACAAAAGATAGGTTTAACTAGCATATTTTACAAGATGCTAAACCTACTATGCTAGCACACATTTAAGGATTCAAACTTTTTTGTTATCAACACCATGTTACAAAGCTAATAAATTTAGCAACACTTTACTTCATTTGTTTTTTGTTTACAAAAGCTATTTCTACAGATTTAGCCTAATGTGCTACAAAACATGCTAGTGCCCTGAGCACATTTAACAAATATGCTGTATTATAAAGTGAACAAATTAAGCTATTAACTCATTTCTGAGTTGTTGTTGTTGTTGTTGCTGTTGTTGTTGTTTAATATTTACACTACTAGCAGCATTTGAAGACTTAGATTCTTGATTTCTGTCATAACCAAGTCTATATGCTACACTATATAACAAGGTTAATTACGTCAGCAACACTTTAATGTTTTTATTTGTTTTCAAGTTTAAAAGCTTTCATTTTAAGCTAGCACATGAATCAAGACAATCTAATTACCCTGAACACTTTCAAGGCTTGTTCATACTCCTGCGTCAACTCATCCCCATGACCCATGGTGCCAGTCTTGCGCATAGTCATGCATTTATACTTCTGCATGCTGTTTGTGTTGCTCTGCAATAAGAGGCCGATCACATCGAATATGTTTTTTGCGTCGAGAGGTGCCTTTTTTTAATGATTTACTAATGGCCACAAGCGATTTGTCCGCTGCTTATGCGTGCTGCATGCCTTGCATTTTAACGCCCTGCTGCGCCTTTTGTTTTTGTCATTGCGTGTAGTGTGTTTGCAGTTGAAAAAAGTAAACTCTGAGGGGAAAAAAATCGTGTTACGTCAGTTTCGTCTTTTTCATTCTCCAATCAAATGAAAGCAGAGGTGGGGTTTCCATTGAGGTGACAGCAGTTTTTGTGTTGTCTTTTAAAAGATGGAGGAGAGATTAGCGGTTTCTGTTTCGAGTTATCCAGAGCTGTATGACTTTACAAGTCTTAATTAACACAATGTTATTAAATATTCCAATTATAACAATATCAACAGCAACACTCTCGCACAAAATGCAGCTGATTCAGTCTTTGCCTATTGACAAAAATAGCGCACCATGCTTTTTCCTCTTGTCAACAAAAGAGGCAGTGTGGTGCGCCTTGCGTTTTTTTACGTAAAATCAAGTTTGGTGTGATCAGCCCCTAACACTTCCAAAAAGGTAGCTGGCAGTAGGCTTTTTTGTTCCTCTGTGTCGAGTTTCTTTGTGGGTGTTTTGTTTTTTCTAAATGCTACCTTAATGTACATGTAGCTGAGTTTTAGCTCATAGAGAGGCAAGAATCAGCGGATGTGCAACTACTTTAATTATAGGATAAACACAACACAAAAGTTTCCATCTGGAACTCCTACTCTCAGCACCGCCCACACTGATCACAGCTACCAAACCGACTAATAACAGAGCTTGCATTACACGTCATAGTGACGTTTACTTACATTTTTCGAGAGGTGACTTTCAACGTTGGCGTCAACCACGGCGAGGGCTATGTGACCATGCGCAGGCTGCACAGGACCATTCACATGTGCTAGACACAGAAGTATAAATCAGCCTTTTGTGTCAACGCTAAGGAACAAAGTTATCAAACGCAGTCACTATTTTAAGCTGATGTACACTTCAAGATTTGCTAGCCACCTCAAGTACATTTAAAGACTCAAATCTGAACTGAAAATTATGGGTTGACTGATCCAATGACACTTCCCAGAGATGGGTTGCGGCTGGTAGGGCATCCGCTGTGTAAAAACTTGCTGGATAAGTTGGAGGTTCATTCCGCTGTGGCGACCCCGGATTAATAAAGGGACTAAGCCGACAAGGAAATGAATGAAATAAATGAATGTTCCAATGACAATGCATTTTGGATGTATTTACACCTGGCTTCTCATGTGGTTGAGTGATTTTCGACTGTGATCTGATCACTAACACACAGCAATGCCAGGTGTAAAGGAGAGCTTTGAGTCCTGAATTGTGGTTGATGAACACAATATATGATGTTTGATCTGGTGTTTATTCGGAGACTACACTATTATTGTTCAGAAGTTACTATTATATCATCCTTTGTTACCGCTGTAGATCAAAGGCTTGAAAATGAATGAGCAAATGTATTACAATTCTACCATATCAATTGTTATATGCTGATTTTTAGATACACCAGGATTGTTGATAAAGTCAAACGCACACCTCAAGACAGAACATTTCATTAATTTCAGATATAAACAGGATTCAAACACTCAGCTTTTTACTAAGGTATATACTGTAATCGTCCCTCAATTCATTCAATATTTTGTTTTTCGTGTTTTGTTTGTGTTTAAAATGCTGCAAAGTGTTCTTTTGAAGAGTTGCCAAGTCATGCAACTTCTAGTAATCAGTGTTAATTTCGCTGACGAAAAATTTTCGCCATACTTTTTGTGACGAACAATTGGACATGGGATGCAATTACATCATTATAAGAGTAGAGTAGATTTAGTCGACTAAAATCTTATGAAGTTTAGTTGACTAAAACTAGACTAAAACTAAAATCATTCAGAAGACTAAAATATGACCAAAACTGAAAAGGAATTTTATTTAAAAGACTAAGACTACAAAACTAATTCAAACTTTGCTTTCAAAATTAACACTGCTAGTAAACATCTTTTGGTTTAAGTGTTCAAGTCTAAAAGTTGGCAAGCCACAATATTTTTGGCATATAATTATTCATTTCTAATATAAAACATTTGTGGTTTACATTTTGTAATTATTCACAAAATCATGTTTGTTTTTGTTGTTGTTTTTTGCAGTTTTCCTTTTCTAGCAAGATCTGGCAACACTAATAAGATGCAAGATACAAGATGTACCTTGTTTCCTGCGATTTCTGCGCATTTGCATACAGACGACAGACAACTCTGATGTGCATTCAAATATGCCATTAACAACTAGTTGTTCAGTTTGGTTCTGCACACCCAGTAGATAAATGTGCTTGTCACTACCTGCATTTTTCAAGAGTTAATTTGAATGTTCAATGCAATTGCCACAACCATAAATTAATGAACTGTACAAGCACAGAACTGGTTAACAATAGTATTTATTATTATTATTATTATTATTATTATTATTATTATTATTATTATTATTGTTGTTGTTGTTGTATTATTGTTGTTGTTGTTATTATTTGATAATGACTTGGATATATTGCTTATGTTATTATTAAAATTTTCTGTGATAAATTGTTCATATTAATTTTAATTTATTTTTCTTCTTTGTTATATGTATATTTTAATATTATAAGGAATTTAAATTAATTTGTGTGGAAGTGTTCAGTGTCAAAAGGAAGTCTTTTACTTTGAATTGATTACTATAATGGCGACACAGTGGCTCAGTACCACTGGGGTACCACAGGGCTCTGTTCTTGGGCCACTTCTCTCCATCTACATGACATCTTTAGGATCAGTCAGAAACATGGATTTTCCTACCACTGCTATGCTGATGATATTCCGCTATACCTCTCTTTTCACCCTGATGATCCCTCGGTTCTAGCTCGTATCTCAGCCTGCCTGTCAGACATATCACACTGGATGAAAGATCATCATCTTTATCTTAACCTTTTAAAAACGGAAATGCTTGAAGTTTCTGCCAACCCGACTCTACATCATAACTTTTCAATCCAAATGGATGGGGCAGCCATTACTGCATCCAAAACAGTAAAAAGCCTTGGAGTAACGATTGATGATCAACTCAACTTCTCTGACCACATTTCTAGAACTGCTCGATCTTGCAGATTTGCACTCTATAACATCAAAAAGGTCCGACCCTTCCTATCTGAACATGCAGCTCAACTCCTTGTTCAAGCTCGGGTTCTCTCCAGACTTTACAATTGCAACTCTCTACTAGCCGGACTTCCAGCTAACTCTATCAAACCTCTTCAGCTGCTTCAGAACACAGCAGCAGGAGTGATCTTTAATGAACCTAAAAGAGCACATGTCACTTTGCTACTCATCCATTTGCACTGGCTGTCAGTTGCTGCTCGCATCAAATTTAAAGCTCTGATGTTTGCTTACAAAGCAACTTCTGGCTTTGCTTCTTCTTATCTGCTCTCACTTCTGAACATAGCCTCGTGGTTCCATCCCAAAGAGGGAAGAAATCACTTTTCCAAACTCTCGCATTCAATCTGCCTAGTTGGTGGAATGAACTCCCTAACTGCATCAGAATGGCAGAGTCAGTCGCTGTCTTCAAGAAACGACTAAAAACTCAATTGTTTAGTCTCCACTTTCCTTCCTAATCTGCAATTGCCTCTCTGGCTCCACCACTAACTGTACTCAAAAAAAAAATTACTAAAGTTTTGCTTCTTATACTTTTACACACCTGAAACTTGCCTACAGCATTTATTCATTGTTGCTCTTATAGTTGTGTAAATTGCTTCTTTGTCCTCATTTGTAAATCGCTTTGGATAAAAGATACATGAAAAGAGTTCACAAATGGTCACAGCATCTCAGCAAAACGATCTGCAATGGTATAAAGGCCCATTCACACCAGGATGCTTTTTGCTCGCGTTTTCCGTAGACATTTACGCCCCATGAATAAATAAAGTAATTGAGCACATTTTTTTAAGAAACGCCTCCTGCTCGTTTTTCTTGTTTTGACGCGCCGAGTCAAAACCTTATCCACCAATCAAATTGCCACTTTTATGTACGTGCACGGAGCTGCTGAAGTTACAGTAAACAGCACTTGAAGGTACTCAAGCGCAAAGCTGTCAATGCGAGCGCACATTGAAGAAGAGGCCTAGAGGCAATATGAACGTGAAGCTGCTTATTGAACTGGTGAACAATAATCATTCCTTCATCACTAGAGCTGGAGCTGCTACTTAAACCATCCATGCTTATTCAAATCGCCAGTAACTTAACAACAAAGACCATAGAATCACTTATATGACTTAGTGATTGATAGCTGATATTAACCAATCATTCGCGTTAAGTTCTATAGCAGTGGGCCAATAAGAAAAGCACAAAGGCGGGGCAAGCATTGTAGGCTTTTTAACTTCAGCAAGTTTGCATGACAACTGTTTTAATCTGTTCCTGAGTGCTGCGTTTGGCGTTTTTAGGTGCAAAGATGCATTCTGCATAAATAACCCCTAAATCCGCGCACACGCTGAGGATTTTACAGTCAAAACAGTGAAAATGTATGCACTACAGTGAACTCCAAATGAAGTCTCGCCTCCTCCACCAGCTGTGGAAAAAGCAGTGGGAAGGATACAGATCACTACCTATTCATGCCAGAGTCCCGTGATTGACAGGTGGTAATTTGTGTGTAACTTTTATGGTTTGGTTATGGATAAAGCAAAGAACATGTGGGTCAGGTAGTGAAAACGGTAGGCTACAATTAATTCATTCGTTATGAATTAATTGATATTTAACACTGACCCCCACCCCCTGCCTAAGCTGACGATGCCATCGTCCATCGCGATGTTTCACATTAGACATCGTACAATGCCAAATTGGTCGACATCGCCCTACCCTAACGTCATCTAACGTCAAGGAGTGGATTTGCATACTCTTCTGCTCGATGCCATTAAAAATTGTTTGAGTTTGAATCCTGAAAAACGTCTCGAAAAACGCTGGCGATAAATGCAAACAAAAAGCGTCCCAGTGTGTACGCTTCATATTTTAATGTTTTGTTGTTTTGAGTTTGTTTTGAATATTGATTTTAAGTGATGTTTGTTTATTTGTAAATGACTTTCATGTTTGTTTCACGGTTTTCCACATTGTTTTTGATTTTCTGGAGATTTGTGTACATCTTGCATTTTTAAATAAATCATGGGAAAACACCAGTGAAAGAGTCAATTCTTTATTGAGCCAGACAGATACATTATTATTATCATTGTTTATATAGCTATTTATTTCCCTGTGATGGGAAATAACAGGATAACAGGATAAACTGGATAAGTTGGCGGTTCATTCCACTGTGATACACAAGGGACTAAGCCGAAGAAAAATGAATGAATAAAAATAGCTATTTAATTATTTTGTTATATAATTTTCTGCTAGCTTTTATTCTTTGTTTTATCTACTTCAAATTAAAACTAAAAACTTTAAATATCTATGTATATTAACCTCTTCTTTTATTGCTCTGAATAATCTTTCAATGACGTTCAGTTTCTAAATGACTAAAATGTATTTAAAGGCACAGTACAAAATCCAGCTACATAATATCTGAATAGTTTCCAGACCAAAACAATCTTTTAGGTTATTTCCAGGTGTGAAGAGAGCAACTGTGTCTGATCTGCGGGAACAGCTCTCAGTACTGAGTGCAGGTAAAAATCCCTCCCGTAGCCAGATGGGCTTCACTATTGCGCATAAAACACAGAGCTGTGCAAATCCTGAGCCCGCCTGGCCGTAACAGAAGTGCGAGGGGACATCTATTGCCACAGAGAGAGAGCGCGGTGATAGAGAGAATGAAAGAAAAGAGACAGAAAGAGATAGAAACAGAAGGAGGGGGGCTGTGCGCTACAGCTGGCATGGAATTCACAGCGCCAGTCGCCAGTGTTGCAGAGCTCCTTAACAACTTCACAGGCTGCAGAGAAGAGCTTTAAAGTGTCCACATGGCCTCTGCAGCAGGGCTTTAGAAGGGTTCTGCTCAACTCCCTCCACCAGCTGCTGCTGGGGACACCAGCGCGTCTGTGTATGTGTGTGTGTGTGTGTGTGTGTGTGTGTGTGTGTGTGTGTGTGTGTGTTGAGAGAGAGAGAGAGAGAGAGAGAAACAAATCTGTGCAAAAGAGAAAGGGTGTCAGAGCAGAGGAAAAAAAAAACAAGTGTGAAAAAAATGTAATGCTTAAAAAAATAAATTCAAGTCACCATGAAATAAAAATTGACAATGCTGATTTTGGAAATACTGGAATATTTCAGGGTTTTCTATACACAATTTAGCTCTGCACATAATTATTCTTTTTAATGAATTTGCCCTTGCAATCTTAAATCCAAATAACCATTATTTCTTCTCTGATGTCATGGGTAGGACAATGTGTTAGTCAAATGATATCCCACCAGTAGGACACCAAAATTATTCAAATAAACAATTCCAGATCAAAAGTGTGTCCCGCAGTGCATTTTTTGTTTTGTTCGAAAAGCTTTAAGCAAGATTTTTGTCACAATTAATGGAAAAGAAAAGACTGATGTGACTTCAGTTTCATGCCAACTTAAAATAAATTTTAAAAAATTTTTTATATACAGTTCCAGCAGAATTGAGTTTGCATGTTCTTCCCGTGTTCGTGTGGGTTTCTTCTGGGTGCTCCGGTTCCCTTTCAGTCCAAAGACATGAGCTATAAGTGAATTGGGTAAACAAAATTGGCCATAATGTGTGAATGTGTGTGAATGAGTGTGTATGGGTGTTTCCCAGTACTTTAAGGGTATCAACTGCGTAAAACATATGCCTGAATAGTTGTCGGTTTATTCCGCTGTGGCGACCGCTGAAATAGAGACTAAGCCAAAGGAAAATGAATGAATGAGTTCCAGCAGAGTGCTTATATTGGTTTCCATTACTGACTTCATTAAAACTTTTGTAGTATTTTCTAAATGCTGACACATAGCATAAAATAACAGCTTTCCATTCAACAATCTAACACAACTAAATCATTTATACAACTAAAGTCATTTTGGAAATTATTACTACTGATGTTAGAGAGGTAGATGTGTTCTCCAACCATTAAGGGCCAAGGAAAGCCCCTTATACTTAAGAGTGACCATGTATGAGGTGCTTCTAGAAAGTTACATTATGTGATTTGACAGAAAAGCTGTGGATTCCAAATTGAACCTGAATCAGTTTCTATAAATAAACAAAAAACAATATCTTTAAAGAATGATGTTCTTATGTTTGCATATGTCTAATGACGTTTATTCATTCATTTTCTTTTCAGCTTAGTTTCTTTATTAATCTGGGGTTGCCACAGCAAAATGAATCGCCAACTTATCCAGCTTATGTTTTACGCAGCGGAGCACCCTTCCAGCTGCAACCTATTTCTGAGAAACACCCATACACACTCATACACTACGGACAGTTTAGCCTACCCAATTCACCTGTACTGCATGTCTTTGGACTGTGAGAGAGGAAACCCAAGCGAACACGGGAAGAACATGCAAACTCCACAAAGAAATGCCAACTGACCCAGCCGAGGCTCGAACCAGCGACCTTGTTGCTGTGAGGCGACAGCACTACCTACTTTGCCATCGTGTCTCCCTCCACATGAGGTTTATAATAAATAAATAAAAAATTAAAGCTGCAAGCAGCAATGTAAGGGATCTCGCAACTGGGCCCACCACCGCCCAGTGGCCTTAGCATGACAGAGAACAGTGGACAATAATAATTTAAGAAAAATAAATAAATAAATGTAAAAAAATAAAATATAAAACAAATTTAAATTACATATAAATGGGAAAACCGATGTATGCCAAACTTTCTTTTGTCAGCAGGTGGCGCTATGACTGTGACTTCAGGAGAGGAATCTCATCGAACCTGTGAATGTTTAGGCAGATTGTGTTTATCAGACTGCCATGGACACACCCTTTTAACAAAACTCTAGATCTTCACAATTGAACATCACAAAGGCCTTTGGATTAACTAATGTCCCGTTTCCACTGACCGGTACAGGACAGTGCGGTACGGGTCACCTTTATCAGGCTTGCGTTTCCACTGCCAAAGGTACCCTTTTGTTGGGCATGGTGTATGACAGAAAGTTTCAATCGACATCATTCTCCCTCGAATACATGTCTACAGTAAAGCTGTACAGGTCGTTCACATATCATATGAGAAGCACTTCTCACAAAACAGATGCTTTATACACATAAATACTTGTTTATAAATGTTTATTACTAACTTTTCTATGCTTATAATTTGATTATAACTGCAGATCAATGATTTGTGTGAAATATCCTTCTATAACATCTGCAATTATATGAAATAAAAAAATAAAAAAAATGAACATATATGAACACATAGAGCCTTACTGTCTCCGATATATTACCAACTACAGAAAAACTACACACAGCATACATTTAGTCCTTATTTAGGTTCCTAAACAACACACAACATATAGCCCACAGTCAGTGCAAACCTCTCATCTGTGTCTGTAATCTTCAGAAGCACATGTAAACTCTGTTAGAAAGAAATTCTGTCATTCTGAGTTCATAATAGTCTAAAAGGTGATGATAAACACGGCAGTTTGTTCGTGATTCAGATTGTTGAAAAATTTGCTCCTGTGCTTTGTCGGGCTTCTCCTTTATTCACACTTAACTCCCGCATTTGTCTTTATCTTTCTGAATGGATTAGATAGGCGAGACACTTCAATAATCATGCACATGTTATTATCAGCCCAAGAAGTTCATTATTTCAAATATTGACGCGATCATGAGCTTCCGAAAGAAAGCGCAAACCGCTCGCATTTTTAGACGGCCTCAAAAACAACAACAGAACATGGCAGATCTTGTTCTTCTAGGCTTTGTGTCTGTACATCAAGACAACGACAAGGTTTGTTTAAGCTCTGGTCAATCATGACCAGTTATTATATGCATATAGTTTTACAGTGTAATGGGTTGGCTGTGTATAAAAACATGGCGGTTCCTTTGTTTTCATGTAGGCTAGCACCACACGAGCTTGTGACGTATCTCTGTAACCAATCAGCATTCAGCTGCGCGTGTAGCTCCACCTTTTGGTACCCTTTCTCATGTTTGGTACCCTTTTCGAAAGGGTGCTGAAAAAAATGGTATGGAACGATTCGGTTCAGTATGCCTTTTAACAGTTGAAACACCCATAAAAGCATACCAAACCGAACCGTATCACTCAGTGAAATTAGGGAAATTTGAACATGGATTCGATCTGATAAAATTTGTAGGAGGAGTTTGCTACAATGTAAAATGTCATTTGCTGTTGCCAGCAGGTGGTGCTATGACTTTAACTTAATATTGGCATGTAAACGTTTTCAAATCAGGACTCTTATCAAATGTAAGAATTTTGAGGCAGATCGGATGCCTGCAATGCATGCCTGAGTTATAACAACATCCTGTTTCATGGCAAATCATCAAAGTTTGGAGGCTGCCATGGACACGCCCTTTAATGAAAACTCTAGTTGCTATTTAACATTGCCAAGGCATACTCAATTTTGGATTTGATCTGAATAAATAAGAGTTCGCCACTCCTGGCCTGTGTGCAAAGATTTGTGATTCATATTTTGACCCTCAGAACTGTGATTTATTCTGAAGAAGAAGAATATGGTGTGTGTATAGATGTGAGTGTATATATGGGTGTTCCTGTTTCAGATAACACTTTATTTTATCTTGTCTTTGCTACACATTTCCCAGTTATCAACAAATTATCTCCTATCACTATAAAGCTAATGTCAATCCAATTTTACAGAGTAGCTTGTGTCTACACTATTACCGTTTACTGTTCCATCAACACATGCTTGTGACAGTAGGATTCCTTCACACAGCCCATGCTCCTCGTGTGGGGGAGATTTGAGGTAATGTTTCCTTGCTCTTTTGTGATTCTTTGCTCAAATGCTCTCCTCTCGCTGGGGTCTCAGATGTTCTTTACAGAGCATATTTCAGTAGTCTTATGACAAAAGGGGGTTTGCGGGGATCAGAGTGTATTCCCACCATCTCTATGCAAGCCCGGGCCATATTCACTGTGGACATTAGCATTTCAAGGAGTCTCTATTAGCGATGGCAAGAAAAGCTTCACTCTGTGGGGGGAGATCCATTTTGTCCTCTTTTCCAACATCTGTTCTAACCTACAGAGCCAGAAGGGGAACGAGATAATGCCAAAGAGGCTTTTGATTTACAGTAATGACACCACTGACCAGGTTTCTCCTAAGAGGTGGTGGGGGAAATCCAAATAAAAGACGAAAACAATTCTGTGCTTTTTGTAATGGAAGTTCATAAGAGAAACAAAACAAGTGCATTTCCCAGCACAGAGAAACTCAAAAACCTAAAATGGAGACCAGAATGAAATACAATTTTGTACATTTTGAGGTCACTGCTTAGTCCTACTTGTTATCCGAACAAAAAGTTAAAGAGCAGTTTTTAGAGCATATTTTAAAGCAAGAGTTACATACATTTGTTGATCAAAACTTTTCATCAAAGTTGTCCTCAAAAAACTGAATGTTACAACCCGTTCTTGTCTTTTTGAATCTACTTCAAATGTTGACTTCAGTACATTCAGAGGCAAGGTTTAAAATGTCTGATCTCAAAAGTAAACGTTAGTATTTTATGTTTTGCCAGTTTAGTGTCTACCAATTTAGTTGTACGCCCAGAAAAGGGACTAATAAAATCCATAATTGTTTACGAAATGATCTGACTAACTCTATTTAACTGCAGCAATTACTTTGAAATATGGCGTGCTTTAAAGTGTCTGAAACCTTCTGAAAGCAGGTTGACCATATGAAGTTCAAAAGGATGACCCTTTCAGCCACAATAAGAGAAGCTGGTCATTCCACATCTGTGATTTTTAAAATATCACATCTTTACAATCTCATTAGCTCAAAATAATAATGATAATCCTCAAAAAAGACTGTTCATCCATAAAAGACAAGCGCACAAGAGGACAGGATAATGTAGAGGATCTCAATGGGCAATCAGTTCAACACTGACTGCCCAGAAAACAAACCAAAATCCTCCATCAGCAGATAGAATCAAAAGGCCAGACTACATTTTGCTGAGAAGCATGTTGTGGGGACAGAAATCTGCATGGACAAGGAAATCAAGAGCAATTGGTCACACTTTATTTTGATGGTTCGTTTGTTGAATATAAGTTACTTTGCATCTACATGTTGATTAATTCTCATTAGATTATAAGTGGACTGTTAGGTTGGTGTAAGAGTAGGGGTTAGGGTTAGTGTAAGTTGACATATATTTGCAAAGTTGTTGTCGGCTTGGTAGCGCTGTTGAGTGTGGGCAGGACCAATACCCAAGCGAGCCCGATGGAGCGAGTGTTTACAAGTGTCGTGTCCTGAGAAGGAGGTCCAGATGGAAAGTTTTGTTTTGTGTTTACCTTATGATTAATGTTGTTGCACATCCCCCAGTTCGCGCCTCAAAATAAGCGAGTTTGAGTTACTTAAGATACTTACTTAAGTTACTTACTAAAAAACTTGACACAGAAGAACTTAAAAACCAGCTAGTGTTTCGAAAGTGTAATGGCAAAGCAACACAAACCTCTTCAATGTAGAAGGATAAACCAGGCTGAAGTTTCCAGAGCTACTCCATTAGACTCGAGACAGGGGGCGCACACAGGTGACAGTAGCTAATATTCGCACCACAGCTTCGTACCGCTCTCACAGCTCTCGGCCTTGCCCCGTTCATATATTTGTAGACCTTACAGATGCATGTTTCTACTCTTTAAGTACAAATGTGGAGCTGTAAGGAACAAAGGTGTACGTTTGCCCCTGTGACAGATTTTGTACCTTTATTTCTGAGAGTGTAGCAAAGATTAAAGCTGACTGTTGTTGTCTGTGATAAAAAAAATAAAGGGTGCCTTGGTTGGTTTGTAAAACACTGTTCACTAGCATGATCTAGTAAGAATTAAAATTAAGTTAAAATTTTGCACAATGAAGATGACATTATTTCTAAAAAAAATCTGCAATTTTGCTCTCTGCTGTATGTTTAACTCACGTTTTTCTTGTAGAACTCATTTAAGCCCTGCACTTAAAGACAGTTTTGCCGTAAGTACAGGACAAATAGATATATGAAAGACGAGAGGGAGGGACAGATGACAAGAGTGTGGGGCTTGATCCTCAGCCCATCTGCCCTCTCCTTGCAGTCTGCTACTCAGGCTGGACTGAACTGGATGGCAGGAGGTCCGTCACCCTCACAGACGCTGTGCGAAGCTAAAGCCCTGATGCACACGGCTCAGGAGATCAGCCATTACACACAGATCCTGAGTGGCACACCAGCAGAACTCACACCTGCCACTGACTGCGCAGACTGGTCACTGGAGATGCCTACAAGTGCTGTACTTTTCTGTGTAAAAAATAATGGTGAAGGTTTTACTTGATATTTACTTGACAGTGTTCACTCTTAAATTGCTAGTAAGTTTCACATGTAAAGCCAGGATCACACTGTGAGATGTTGGCCATGATTAGGTCATCTGAGACAAAACCTGTCAAATCCTGAAAGATTCCTATAATCCTTGACTAAAATCTGTAGTCTTAGATTGCGTGTTTGACATGTTCACAAACAGCCGATTAATGGCTATTGCAATAATTTTTTTTCTTCAGATGATATTTTGGCAGATTCAGAACTATGGAACAGAATAGAAAATGTAGATAATGGGGAAATGCTTTAAATACTACTACAGTTTGTATTTTGTGTTTTATGTAAGTGAACTTCAATGAAACTATTACATGAAATGAAAATAATATACACTTTTAATAACACAAATAGTGAAGACTGGGGTTAATTATACTGAGAAACATTTACTTTAGTTTAATAAATCTTTCTCAGGATGTATACATATTTTTGTAGGCACATGTTAATGTCTTGGTAATATATATATATATATATATATATATATATATATATATATATATATATATATATATATATATATATATATATATATATATATATATATATATATATATTACATATATATATATATATATATATTTACACACACATATATATATGTGTGTGTGTGTGTGTGTGTGTGTGTGTGTGTGTGTGTGTGTGTGTGTGTGTGTGTGTGTGTGTGTGTGTGTGTGTGTATATATATATATACATACAGTTGAATTATTAGCCCCCCCTTTTTTTTTCCCAGTTTCTGTTTAACGGAGAGATTTTTTAACACATTTCTAAATATAATAGTTTTAATAACTCATCTCTAATAACTGATTTATTTTATCTTTGCCATGATGACTGTAAATAATATTTGACTATATATTTTTCAAGACACTTCAATACAGTTTAAAGTGGCATTTAAAGGCTTAACTAGGTTAATTAGGTTAACTAGGCAGGTTAGAGTAATTATGCAAGTTATTGTATAACGATGGTTTGTTCTGTAGACTATCGAGAAAAAATTGCTTAAAGGGGCTAATAATGTTGACCTAAATTTTTTCATGAAAATGTCCTTGCTCTGTTAAACTTAAAAAAAGAAAAAAAATCAAAGGAGGGCTAATAATTCTGACTTCAACTAAATTGTCCGTAGTGTAACAAAAAAAAAATAAATAAATTCATTCCTTTTCCTTTAACTTGATCCCTTATTCATCAGGGGTCACCACAGCAGAATGAACCACCAACTATTCCAGTTTTACACAGCAGATGCCCTTCAAATGGCCAATTTAGCTCATTCAGTTCACCTATAGCGCATGTCTTTGGACAGTGGGGGAAACCGGACCACCCGGAGAAAACCGACGGGAAGTTATATTTATAAATAATTATATTAAGCATTCATACTATTATTATTACAGTACTCTGCATAATTGAGTACACCCTATTTTCAAACTTAATATTTTCATCCATTTCTCAGTGAATATAGGCATTTAAACAAAACAGATTTATTAAACAGATATATTTATTAAAATAATACTTTAGTCAACAAACATATTTGGAATTTGAAAGACACAATACATTTTAATACAATTAAATTCAAGCAAAATATTGCAAAATAAATTATAACCTACAAAATTTCACTACATTTTTCAATTTGTTTGCTTCTCTTGATTTTTTGCTCTTTTTAAAATTTATATTTAATTTTTTTTCTATAACACATACATTTTTGTGTAGTTTTTGGACCCTCATCAAAAATGATTTTGTTGGACAAGCTCCAGATTTGGCTTCAGTACTGACTAATCTAATGTATTTGCACAAATATAATATCATAAAGCTTCCTATTAAAAATATGAATTTAAAATATAGATTTGTGAGGGGTGTACTTATATATGCTGAGCACTGTATTTATAAGTATTTATAAACTATAAAGTTATAATTATAAAAAGACCTGTTTATTTTTTCTCTTTACAAGCATTTCATATATTTTGCATCTGGAATATTGTGTATAAAAGGACACCTAAATTTAATTTGATCCAGAACCCCAAAAATGGACATCTTATCTTTGATCCATATATTCAAAATGAACACTAAGCTAATAATAAAATGATTAAGCCACACATCATTAAAATTCAGGTCAAACAAAAGGTAAGATCAGAGACTTTTCCCATTAGGATTCTCTGAATAGGCCATGGCCCAAAAGCCTGCTGTGTTTTCTATTATGCTCTTCTGCACTGTCTTTAATTGAAATGCACGCAGTCCACCACAAGCTTGCAGTTCAAACCAGATTTTCGGAAGATCACAAATAGCCTCAGCATCTCAGTGTAACTAAATGTTGCAAATAACTCGATTATGCAACATAAAAGTGAATTTGGGTTTGTGAATTATCATGTTTCATGGCTGTACCAAACAAGTTTTACAATGTGATGTAATCAAGCTGAGCCTATTGAGTTATAGGTTTGGGCCACCTGCACTGACCACCTGGCTGCTTTGTTTAGGGATTTCATTGTTGTGGGCTGTGGGCGTACAATTCATGCTCACTCTCTTTTTTTTTTTTTTTTTTTTTGGACAATGAAC
Source organism: Danio rerio (assembly GCF_052040795.2). NCBI lineage: Eukaryota > Metazoa > Chordata > Actinopteri > Cypriniformes > Danionidae > Danio > Danio rerio. The sequence goes on from NC_141037.1 coordinate 36,354,116, forward strand.
TCTCTCTCACTCGCTTGCATTTTTCATCTCTAGCGATTCTAAGAAGAAACATGTGACCTGTCCATGCCAGGCCAGGTGCCATCTTATCTAACTGTGGTGTGGCACTGCAATTATTTTCCCCTGTGTGGTCCAGAGGCGAACCATCCTGATGGCCTGCGGTACAGAGTTTACAGCTGGACACCAGTGAATAACATGAGTTGTAATCATCATTTTAGGTGCAGTGAAAGGACATCAGGTGTGTGTGTATACATATAATGTTATGTGTGTATGTTTAAAAAAATCACAGCCATTGTGATCTCTTTGCCATCCAAATGAGAAAGATGAGTACCTGTTGTTGGCACCCAAGTGGTATAATTTCAATATTATCTTACTTTTTACTGACTCAATTTCCATTTTAGCCATAAGTTATGACCAATAAATAAAAATAATTTTTATTCGATTTTTTATTCTATTTTTCTTTGAATACATGTAAAATGTACTGTACATATCGTAATATTTACAGTATACAGTAAATTTCCCAGTGTATATCGGTAATGTGTTTTGGTGCATTTTAACAATACAGATTTATTAAATGGATATTGTTGGAATATCTTGTCAATTCCATGCTAGCTTAATCAAAAAAGGTCAGTAGAGGTTTTTCTTCAATAACAAAAATTTTTGTAATTTATTGGATACAAAAAAAATAATTCAATTCACAAAATTCTGATATCCGCAATGCAAAAATTACATTCAGGAGGTGCACAACAACTTTTATTTTCTGATTCGTCCTTTTATTCGCAGCTGATATTAACAGGTGGAGTTTAGTGAAATTCGTCACTTGTCAATTATTCTCCAGTCCTCCATTGGCCGCACCCATACATACATCCTCTTTTATTAAATCTCTGCACAACGTCAAAATCACAAGACTTTTAAATAACATTTTAGTTACTGAAAATCTTTAGATATATAAAAATAATACGTTTAAATTCATGTGAAATATTGGGGAAAAAATTACAAACTACAAAATTTCAACAAAATTGTATACATTTTTAGTTTCTCTTGAATTTTGCTCTTTTTAAAACTTTATTTAATATTTTTCTCTTACATATACATTTAAGGGCAGCCCGGTGGCACTGGGTAGTGCTGTCGCCTCACAGCAAGAAGGTCATTGGTTCGAGCCTCAGCTGGGTCAGTTGACATTACTGTGCAGAGTTTGCATGTTCTCCCTGTGTACGCATGGGTTTCTTCCTTATGCTCCGGTTTCCCCCACAGTCCAAAGACATGCGCTACAGGTGAATTGGCTAAGCTAAATTGTCCATAGTGTATGTGTATGTGAGTGTTTCCCAGTGATGAGTTGCAGCTGAAAGGGCATCCGCTGAATGAATATTAATTTGGGATACTAATTTTTGGACCGTTATCGTAAGTTATTTTGTTAGATTAGCTCCAGATTTTGCTTCAGTACTGACTAATCTATAATGTATATGCACAAATATAATAGTGTAAAGCTTCCTGTAGAATATATTAATTTAAATAAGTGATTTGTGAGGGATGTACTCATATATGCTGAGAACTGTATTCTTCATGTCATTACATGATTATTACTGATAGTTGTACATTTTATACGCCATTTTCTTAAGTAATCATAGTTATTTACAATTTTTTTTCAATTAATTAGGCTATTTCAGGTTAATTGGTCTCAGCCACAAACATAAAATACATTCCTGAAATGAACATTCTTTATGCATTAGCTAAATCCTGAAAATCAAATCAAGTTTCCTCAGCTTATTAATTCAATGAATTCTAAATAGATTTTTTTATTATCATTATAAAATTCTGCATTCGTTTTGACAGGCTTGTTTTGTGCCTGGCCACTTCGCTACTTCACATGTGCATTAGATTAATTGTGCTAAAAGTTTTAGCAGAAGTTCCATCTTGCATAAATCAGTGCAGTGCTTATAAACTGCAGTTTTGATGGAATTGCTTTTCATCTCAATGTAACTCCACATAAGAGACTTTTTTAACCCACAGCATGCATCTGATGCATTTTCTTTCCCTCTATTGGTTGACAGGAAATAATCATCCCAAATCATAGATCATATACTTCAACAGCCCCCATAGTATAAAATGACATTCTACACCAAACTCTACAGTAATGTATAAGATTGCATTTATGTAATTTCATAAACTTAAGTTAAATGCAGGATAAAATTATTGCAATGTTAATTAGCTTTGTTTCATTTGAATTGAGTTAGATAAAGAGACTAAGCCAAAAAAAATGAATGAATAACTGAATGAATGAATGAATGAATGAATGAATGAATGAATGAATGAATGAATGAATGAATGAATGAATGAATGAACTAATTAATGATTTTGTGTCTTAATTTGGCCATAGCTTTGTCTGTGTTTCAGCTAGCAGAATGAATTTTGGTGACAAATCTTATTTTGACACATATTTTGAGAAAATGCTTTGAATGAAAAAAAAAAAAAACTCAATACACTCTGGGCAGAATTACTTCTCTTTTGTTATGTTCAGGATGAAAAATCCACTGAATTAAAGTGCTGTAAAAATCCATCAGATTTAAAAAAAAAATGTAATCAATCAATAATCAATAAAAAATGAATCTTAATCAACCTCAGTAATGATCAAAACTACTAAATTGCTTAGAAAATTACAGGATTTTAACTCTTTATTTGCCAAATTAATGAATGATGTCACTGATTTGGTGAAAAAAAAAGAACCCTACAAAATTACATATTCAATATAAAAAAGTCATTGTGGACTGGACTTACTATTGATGGCTGTTTTTGGCCCATGACTTCAATTATAACCTCATTTTTGATTGCAAAATTTAAAAAATGAAAAAAATGTAAAATTTGTTAAATTTACAGTTGATCATCAGTTGGCACCATTAACCCTTTAGTTAGTCCTGTGCGAAACAAAGCTACATTTCTGGATTTTATATGGAGTATAACAGCAAATTAAAGTGTGTGTATGTGTCTCTGTGAGTGTGTAAGACCTTGCTCACTTACCTAGATGTGTCTGAGAAAATCAAAATATGCATCTCAGCTCTGAGAACTACATGGAGTAAATAAAAACAAAGACTGTGTATTTGTGCACCAACAAATGTGGTTATAATAGAAGTCAATGGGGCACAAACAGCCACCAACAATGAATTAGTGGGAAAAAATTAAATCTAACAATGCATCTGAGCCAATGTTGTAACTAATCATTCACATGTCCAGGACTGTGATAAAAAGGTTAAAAAAAAATCCAGTCTACAATAAATTTATATAGAAAATTTTGTAGGGTTTTTTCAACAAATCAGTGACAACATTTATGAATTTGGCAATTAAACAGTTTAAATCCTTTACTTTCTAAAAAACATTTAGTAGTTTTGATCAGGACTGAGGTTGATTAACTTTTGGAAAAAAAAATATATATATATATATTAATCTGATGAATTTTTACAGCAGTTTAATTTAGTGTAGGCTTTCATCCCAAACATAACAAAAGGGAATACATTTAAACAGTGCACAAGGGTTAATCTCTTAATATGAACAAACAGAATATAAACTAAATATACATTTTATTGAATTTTATTTATATATTTTCAAATACAATAATAATGAAATCAGCCATGCTGCATGCAAATACAACGCATGTTTGTGTACGAGTCCTCTCTACTAATCATCTTAGAAATAAATGAATATTTAGCATTTTCAAACAAATTCCCTTTAAAAACCCTATCAAATTTGGCAGTCTCGTCCGAAAATGAGTCAAAACAAAAATGAGTAAGTCGAAAATTTACAGCTCTAATTACCTTCTGTTCATTCGCCGCACTGGAAATAGAAGGTCAAGTCGAACACGTTGCATTACGGCACACAATATTCAATGCCATGTGCTTTTGTGTACTTTACACATTGTGAAAATTGCAACACACCTACAACATACATGCATACACACATTATTTTATCATACAATCCAAACATATACATGCATCTCATCAAAAGTACACACAATCTCAGCACACAAACACACAGACAGACACACATGCAGCTAAAGACACATATGCGCATCCACACAAACACGCGCACATACGCACGGCCAGATGGGCTTCAATACTAAGGCTTAGTTTAATGACAAAGAACCCTCAATCTGGACAACATGGGTGGATTTAGCTATCATTTGAAAGTCCATCTGCGAGACGTTTGACTTCCGATCACAATGCTTCCTTGTTTAATCCTGAGAAATAAAAATAAAAAAGAGCACAGACTTGTTTATCTGAGGTTACACACAAACATCCTAAGTAATAAGGAGACTTGTCATGCCTTTAGCCCGACGGCCACATCCCAAACATGTGATGAACGCTTATTTATCAAGCCTGCTGCAACTCGGGCCGGTCGGGGAGCAAAGAGAGAGAGACGGATAGACAGACTGACAGCGAGGAGATAGACTAGCTACCTATTTATAGCCTCGGCCATCTGCAAAAGCTCCCTCTTGTCTTTGGTCATCCTGTTCACAAAGGCTGGGAGGCAGATTCCAGCAGCAGCCGCTCCATTCACTATTCATTCCAGGACCCGGCAGCTCCATATGGATCCGGCCCACTGCTGGGCCCAGGCAGGCTCTGTTTTTTCCCTGGGATTGACATGGTAATGGAGCTGCGCAGGAAGGAGCTGTTCTGGGATCAGAAGAGGGCTGCGGGCCTCTGAGCATTGGCTCTTTCCTCCACTGATCCCAGGTCAGCCCTTTCACCCCTTCCGGCCACCCAGCCGATCTGGGAGCACTATGGGCATCTGTGAAAGGCTAATGACAGGCTTTTATGTTTGGCCTGCTTTATTATAGCCCCACTAACCCTATCTGTCCATCCAAGCTGTATGCTGCACAGTGCAGCCGGGCGTCTGGAGCATCACTGGGGGGAGAAAAAATGAGCTTGCAGGGGCATTGAATCTATTATATGGTGTGTAGGAAGATGCTGGTGAATTGTACTCTGTAATATGGGATGCTCCGAGATGAACAGAACAATGTGCGTATTAGGAGATATATAAAGCGTATTTACAGGAATGAAATTTGAATGAATGTTTATTCACCATCATGTTGGTTCATTTCTGCTCAGTTTTTTTTTTACATTATTTAAAAAATAATATATATATATATATATATATATATATATATATATATATATATATATATATATATATATATATATATATATATATATATATATATATATAATTTTATTTAAAATATATTTCAGTAGTAAAAAGTTTTTTAGTGTAGTAAAAAGTTATTCTGAATTGTCACCGCTCAGATTACAGTGTCTAAATTGTGAATTAGCTGATTCTTGTCAGTTTACCTGTTATATCTGTTTACAAATTGCACTCAATAATACATTTGTGAACTGGACAGATCCAATAACATCTGTTCTAAAGTAAACTATTTGCTGATTAACATGATCTATTAACAGAGACATTAAGTCAACTGATTCAACTGGACAAGTTTCCCACACAAAGAACAAGATTTCCACACAAACAAGTTTTCAGTTAACTACTCACTGACGCAAACGATCCACTCAGACTGAGCCTACAGTCAATGACTATTTGATTTAAATGATCCATTTGGAGTGAGTTTCAAGTTAACTACTCACTGATTCAAAATATCCATTCAGAGTGAGCCTACAGTCAATAAAATATTGATTCAAATGATCCACTTGGAGTGAGTTTTCAATTAATGACTCACTGATTCAAATGATCCAATCAGAGTGAGCCTATAGGTAATGAAATACTGATTCAAATGATCTGCTTGGAGTGAGTTTGTAGTTAACGACTCACTGATTTAAATGATCCATTCAGAGTGATCCTACAGTCAATAAGATATTGATTGAAATGATCCACTTGGAGTGAGTTTTCAATTAATTACTCACTGATTCAAATGATCCAATTAGAGCGAGCCTACAGTCAATGAAACACTGATTTAAATGATCAGCTTGGAGTGAGTTTGTAGTTAACGACTCACTGATTCAAATGATCCATTCAGAGTGAGCCTACAGTTAATAAAATACTCATTAAAATGATCCGCTTGGAGCGAGTTTGTAGTTAACGACTCAGTGATTTAAATGAACCATTCAGAGTGAGCCTATAGTTAATGAAATACTGATTCAAACTATTCACTTGGAGTGAGTTTCCAGTTAACGACTTACTGATTCGAACAAGCTATTTAGAGTGAGTCTACAGATAGTAAAATACTGATTCAAATGATCCGCTTGGAGTGAGTTTGTAGTTAATGACTTATTGATTTAAACAATCTATTTAGAGTGAGCCTACAGTTAATAAAATACTGATTCAAATGATCCACTTAGAGCGAGTTTACAGTTAACGACTCACTGATTCAAATTATTATTTCAAAGTGAGCCTACAGTTAATGAAATACTGATTCAGATGATCCACTTGGAGTGAGTTTTCAGTTAACAACTCAGATTCAAATGATCCATTCAGAGCAAGCCTACAGTCAATGAAATAATGATTCAAATGATTCACTTGGACCGAGTTTCCACTTGACGACTCACTGATTCAAATTATGCATTTGAAGTGAGTTTCCAGTTAACGACTCACGGATTCAAATGATCCAATCAGAGTGAGCCTATAGTCAATGACATTTGATTCAAATGATCCACTTGGAGTGAATCTACAGTCAATAGGTGCGTTCGACATAAAGCACAGCTGCAGTCGGTAATCAACGAGCTTAGCCGAGCTCAGGCAGGGGCAGAGTTGAAAACGGAGCCGTCAAGACGGACAGATGAACACTTCGGGGCTCAAAGTTGTGGCAGTCATGATGACCGAACACATAGCGTCATCATTATTTATCTATTTATTTATAACAACAAAAGATTTACAGTAAAAATAAAACAGAATACAGTCTCTACAAACTATAGCTCATTTTTAACAATAATTATGTATTATGAATAAGGGGAAGCAAGAAGGTAATAAACATACAAATGAACAGGCCAATTAAATACAAGGCAATAAGCACAAATTTAGGAGTCTAAACATCACTCTTTAAGCTAATACTTCTTGTTTGAATATGCTAAAAAGGCTTTACATTTATTTACATTTTTAGATATAAAACTTTCCAATATATATTAGTGTCAAAAAGGTGTTTTGATTAAGTCTTAAACAATGAATAAGATTATTTTGGATAAAAAAAAAGTATTTTCAAAAAAGCTTTTTAATCCAAAAAGATTGAACAAAAGGACAATTCCTAAAATAAGTAAGCTACACTTTAAGAACAAATTTCCTAGGAAGAGCAGGTACTTCAAAGTCACTTTTAAAACTTGTGTATAAATGGCCTGACAAGGAAAAAAAAATTTTATAATCATAAAAATCATTTTATAATTATTTAATAAAATAGTTATTTAACTTAATTTGTTAAGAAAGCTTTAGGGTGACAGGATTAATGATGATAATTGTTTTATTTCAAGTCTGTAAGACTAATTTGAGTTAATATTTAGGTTATTCACTAAAATATATCATTTATTGGATATATATTTAATGGATAAATATATCAGTTCATGGAGCTGAATGCAGTAAATAGTCTGTATAAAAAGGTTGAAAATAAACCCGTGCAAACAATCTATCATTTATAAACAAATATTTATAAAAAAAATTATTACTGCTACAGTACAATATTTGTAGTCTTTTTAATAAGCATGATATGTACAAGATAGAGAGGGTATGAAAAAGTGAATTGTTTGTTTTAAAACTTTTGAATTGGAAGTTGTCCAATAATAATCCATTATAATAACAATATTAATAATAAATCCAGCCAATCGTGTAATATCCGTGTCATCATCGCAGTTCCAGCAGACCATCTTTAGATGCTGTCAGAGCACTGTCGCGGTACTTTGATGCCACTTGTCGTCGCGTCAGCGCAGCATTAATCCGGACAAAAATTCTAACCAGCATGCACCGCTTTAAGACAGATTTCGATCGATCTGTGCAGCGCTGCATGAAGTTGAACGCACCTAATGAAATTCTGATTCAAATGATTCACTTGGACTGAGTTTCAAGTTAATGGCTCACTGATTCAAATGCTCAGGTCAGAGCAAGTCCCTAGTTTTCAATTCACTGAGTCATATGATCCAGTCAGAGCAAGTCTACAATATATGATTTACTGAATTACAAACTAATTCAAAGTCAGTCAAAACATGAAGATCCTTTTTGCACAAAACGCTTACTGTTACAAAACTGAGTGGACTCAGAATGCAGAATTGAGTTTCTGATGCAGAATTATATGATTCATTAATATAAATGAAAATCATATGTAAGTCACAACTGTGAGTTGTTTAGAGTTGCCTTTTACAGCTTTGCTGTAAAAAAAAAAAAAAAAAGGAAGCTTTTATATTTATACCGGGGGTCTTTTTTTTTTGAGTGAGAGAATCCAAACTTTTACTCAAGTGTTTTATTTGTGTACTTCATCCACCACTACTCTGGTCACTGCTAGCTAACAATTTTCAATTTTTAAAGTTGTCCACAATCTACAGAATATCAGGTCACACTTTAATTTGGGAGCAATTCACTTATTTCTGATACCTCTCATCGCTTTGTTTTGATTTTTGACTGTTGTAGGTTTTGAAAATAACTGAAGCTGTAATGCAGGTCAAGATGTGCCTGAAACCACTTTACCTGCATATTTATCTGAAAAATGACTCCAGAATTTAGAAAGTTCATCGGTTAATCAGAATCAAGACTTCGACTGCCTCGTAGTATTTGCTTGTTTGTTTCATTTATTGCCACAACAGCAACTTAATGGCTATTCCATGGCAAGTGTAATATATCTAACAGCATATTACATAATAATAACCAATTCATAATGCAATAAGAGCTGATGCGATATACAATATATTATTTGATATGATATGATATGATATGATATGATATGATATGATATGATATATGATATAATATGATGTGATATATGTGACATGATATATATGATATGATATAATATGATATGACATGATATATGATATGATATGATATGATATGATATGATATGATATGATATGATATGATATGATATATATCACGGCATAATATATCATACAATACAATACGATACAATATATGATATCTGATACCATATCTGATATATGTGACATGATATATATTATATGACATGATATATATTATATGACATGATATATGATATGATATGATATGATATGATATGATATATGATATGACATGGCATAATATATCATACGATACAATGCGATACAATATATGATATCTGATACCACACAAAGTATGATACGATACAATAAATACAATACAATTTACTATATTTATGATACAACACAATAAAATATGATACGATACGTTACGATACAATATACGATATATGATGACACAATAAAGTGTGATATAATACCATACAATACAATATACGATATATGACATATAATATATGATATGACACAATAAAATATAATACAATACAATAAATAAATGAACTCATTTTCCATTGAAAATATTATATTTGATTTTTCAATTCAATAAATGATAAACAACTTAACACTTTCAAATTTGAGAATCTAATAAGGGAAGCTTGACAGTGGGGGAAGCTCGACAGTGTTTACATGTTACTTGTGCATCATTCTTCAGTAAATACAAATAAATCAACCTGTAATCAATTCGACATTTAGTATAAACTGTTTGGGCATGCCTGGTCTCAAAAATAACATTTGAACAATGTCTTTCACATATTTTCAACTTGATCTTTTGCAGTTTATTATTTATGCAGATGTCAACCCCATAGCATAATCAGTACTAATAAACAGCCAATATAATAATAATAATAATGTTATGCTAATAAGCAAGTATTAATAAGCAAGTAACCCCCCCCCCCCCCCCAGGTATTAAGAATAGTCACCAATTGTCTAAAAGGGGCCATCAAAACGCCACGTTCATTTTCTGATTCTTGCCACCACACACCTTGCATTGTCTGAAAATTAACCCCAAAGTGGTCATTCAAAGCGAAACCCCAGAGTTCCTGAACAGGCGTGCTGGTGAAACTGCACAGGGATCTGAGAGTATCACTGACATGGAGTGGCAGGGAACAGCACATGTGTCACAGCCTACATCCCTTTCTCAGATCCCCTTTCACACACTCACAGGTCAGCGGATCAGCTCTTCAGACGCGGGGCCCTCAGGACAGAGGCCCCCATACAGGGCGCAGACTCTGCCAAGACCATCACTGTCAGCTTGTCTTTGTGGCACGATCTGGCCCACCACTGCTACCGCTGGACACCGAACAGCTATTAAAGAGGCCCTTGAAATTCCTTAGAGGCTCATTAGCATATCATGAATAATTGATGAGGACGTGGGGGTGGGGAAGGTGTAGAGCCAATGATGAAGAACAGCACCTCTATCAGGGAGCGCGCAGGCCAGTCTATTCCCTCGATAAAGCAAGAATCAATACAGCATGACATTAGCCAGCACTCGTGCGCCTCTGAACCCATATGTTATTTGTCACAAATATGGCGAGGGTGGGTTGAAGATGCGGAGAGTAAATCGATATAAATTAAGGGCTAGATTTAATCGGGCAGTAACTGAGCTGGTCTTTCTTTGCGAGATTAAGAGAACAATTTTATTGTAGGTGACCCGATTTCTTAGAATGGGACATGGGGTGGACATATATTGCAAGTATTTCACTTTCACTTATAGAGATATAGACAGATAGATAGAAAGATTGAAAGTTATCTCTAATATGGTGCCTGAAAACATTCCTTTGTTTGGAACCTCAAGATGTATCATTGACGTCACTCAGCAGCTAAAAAAACATTTCAAAAAGGTTGAGCTGTTTCATATGATATTGCTTCTAATCTCTTTATATATATTGTAAATCACTTTCATGTTCACTTTGATACCTGCGTTCTCAATCACTGACAACGATGGTGGGTGACACAGATCCCGCCTTCACTAACTGCAACTTGATTAATAGGAAAATGTGATTGGATAGTAATACTCTTTTTCAAAATATAACTGTTATGATTGGCCACCATTGATTAGGCTATTTCCTTGTAACAGAAGACTACTTCACTGCTAACAATTACCTGTAGAGTACACAGTAACTTGCTGGCAGCAGTTCGTCTGGTAACTTACTGTAAATAGGTTACAGCAAAAAAACTGTATTTACATTTACAGCACCACTCATCTTGCTCTATATGTATTTACAGTATTGTATATCTTGACAATGCAACTTTCAGTAGCATACTACATAACAGCCCTACAGTCAAATACAGTTCATAATACCGGTAATTGCAGTAATTTATAAAAATCGTTAACATTGTACTAGCGCTCGGCTATTTAAAATTTATATGAAAGATAAAATACACAATAAAATATGTTTTATTATATAATAAATTAAGAAATTTAACAAAAAATGGCTAAAGTACAGGACTGTCCTGGGTAAAAGCAGGACATCTGGTTGAAGATGCAAAGAGAAAATCGATATGAATTAAGAGCTAGATTTAATGGGGCAGTAACTGAGCGAGCCGTTCTTTGTGAGATTAGGAGAAACATTTTGAAGTAGGTGACCCGATTTCTCAGAATGGGACATGGGGTGGACATATAATGCACTTATTTCACCACAGACAGATAGACAGATACACAGTAAAAAAAAAAAAAAAAAATCTGTTCTTTATTTTTTTACTAGCACCTCAGTAAAATAGTAGCCGTTAAATTATAGACATTTGTCATATAATGCACGTTAAATTTACTTAAATTTCAGGTAAATTTTTGTAATTTAATGGCCGTAATTGTACATTTTTCTTCCAGCACCGCAGCTGCCAGAAAAAAACAAAATACGGAAATTTATCATTGACAGTGATGATGGCTGACACAGTTCCCGCCTTCACTAACTGCTACTTGATTGATATGGAAAGTTGATTGGATGGTGAAGTTGTTTTTCAATTTTTTTTTCATTATGACAGAAGACTACTACTAGCGCTCAGCAATTTCTAATTGATATGAAAAGTGAAATACGGGATAAAATATGATTTATTAAACAATAAATTAAGAAACAAAACAATAATAGCTGAAATATAGGATTGTACTCGGTGAAAGCACACTGTAAAAAATGATGGGTTCTACTCAATCAATTTTTGTTGGGACAACATGAAGGAATTAAGTTAAGTTTTGTTTTTTACAAAATAAAGTGCATTGAACATAGAACAATTAAGTTGTCCCAAAAAAACTCAAGAATTGTGTTGTTTTGGCTCATTTTACATAAGTAGTTTGAACAAAACACATTTTTTTGAGCGCAGGACATCTGGTCACTCTGTTTTATTGTTGTCTTGTTTAGCGTAACAAAGAAAAAGTTTACCATAAAAATAAAAACTATTAAATGATTTACTCACCCTCATGCCATTGCAAGACCTGCAGGACTTTGTTGTCTGGAACACAAACAAAATACATTTAGAACAATGTAGTGATCTATATGCACAAAGCTACAACAAATAGAAGGTTTATATGACTCCTATAGCGATTACATGAGACTGGAATACAGTACATGTACAGATTTTTTTTTTTTTTTTGCTTCATTTGCAGTATTTAAGGCAATGCTACAGTACACTTTTTTGTCTTGTGTGTGAGTTTGTCATCTTTGGATTGAGTTTGGTAGTGTGGAATCCTCAGTCCGCTTTGTTTTCACCATATTTTGTTATGAGCATATTGATATATTGCATAAAACACTAAATAAAAACATCAACAAGATGCATAAAATCTTATAATTTGCATGTATTCAACTGGAATTAATATATTTTTGATGCTAAGACATGCAAATAAACTATGACAAAAAGTAAACAAATATATAAATTAATAATGTGTTGGCAGAAAATTACCAGTGCATTTTCTGTCAAATTTATGGATATTCTAAGACTCTTCTCTCTCTGTGTGTGTGTGTGTGTGTGTGTGTGTGTGTGTGTGTGTGTGTGTGTGTGTGTGTGTGTGTGTGTGTGTGTGTGTGTGTGTGTGTGTGTGTGTGTTTGTATGTGTGTGTGTGTGTGTGTGTGTAGCCCAGCTTGCAATTTTTATTGGTGTTTTCTGCTTATTTACACTTTTAAATGGACTTTGATCTGTGCTCCTGCAACTTTTGATGTTGAAACATTTACCGTTTTAATCGCTTGACTTATAAAATACTATGCTTAATATGCGATTAACATTTCCAAAAGGGGCTCAGTGGATTCAGAGACTTAAACAGGTCTATGTGATGGAAAAAAGGACTGCATATCTACAAATAAAAACTGATATATTCCTGAAGAGATGTAAAAGTATTACAACATATTCAGATTTGTACATTTAGAGGCTAATAAACCGATAATCAATGTAATCTGAGGTATACAATATAATACAACGTAAGTTGATGTACAAATGCATCCCCTAAAAAGGTTTTTATAATGAAAGTACTTTTTAATTTATTTATTTTGTATAATTTTCTTAATTTATTTTTAAATTGTTATATTATTATTATTCTCATCTGTAAGAAGTTAAATTGTTGGGGAAGGGATTGTTCTGAAATATATATATATATATATATATATATTTAGAAAAATCTTAAATATAAAGTTTAAAAAAAAACGTGATTAACATGTCAAAAACTGACTATAACAACAACATAAATACAATTAGCTCCCACAAAAATGATAAAGTGAAAAATAATAAATAAAAGCATTATTAAATTAAAATATAGTCCATTCGTTTAATGGTTCATTCATGAGTCATTCTATCTTCTAAAGGTTTTTGCATTTTAACAAGATTCCCAAGCAAAAATCCACTTTAAATTAGAAAAGTGAAGCGGTACAATACCTGTTGAATGTAATCCCCGGCCCACATGAAATATTGGCACACCGCCATGATATCTTTCTTCAGCGCTGGTGCATGCAGAGCCATGCTGCTACCACAACACTGCAGGGAGAACAGAACTGCATGAGCCCTCATTGCAAAAAACCTCTGCAGCCAATGACAAGACATCCAATATTTACAAAATAACATCTTACAACACACTAGGGCTCATGTATGTCAAAAAGACTCTGTTTTTATAACCCTACTATAAGCCTGAAAAAAATAACGGCGCCATAACAGTGGATCACTAAAAGCCCAATGATTGTCAAAGCTTATTGATTAATGCTCTGTTTGTTCCCCACAAAGCACAGCCCTGACATTTCTGTTTGAAACCTGCACTTTATTTCCATTATGTTATTACTCCAATCAGTCACAGTAATCTACAATCCAACTAAACGGTGGGTTCTTGTTGCCTAAACAACATCAGGGTGTTAATTCTCCATCTTAATCATCAATTTCAAGAGGCAACTGACATATTATTAAATATTTAGCACAGATAAATGGCTTTGATTTAGAAAGCCTGCTGAAACTGTTCAATGTAGAACGTGAGAGGAATCTTTTTTGGTTTAAAGCAATGTAAAAGTTTAAAAAACAAGTACCAGAAATAGCGTTCGGACCGTGAGAGAAAAACTTTACACAAAACCCCAGACTCCTCACTTGTCTGACATGCTCTCCAACTATTTAAAAATAGTGAGAGAAACTAATTCCCCAATGAGTCTCTCTTCCTTGTGAGCTATATAAAGAGATGAGATTGAGTAAGAGTCCAGTGACTGAGAGCAGAAGCCAGTAGGGAAGTGGCTCATGTGAAAAACTAGTCTTTGCGATTCAGCACAGCAGAGAAAGAGAATCAAACCAGTGCAGTTTGAGTGGCACATGGCTACCACAAAAACCAGAAAGTTGCATGTCCATATGGTATCACATAGTCTCAGGCAGTTTCAGATCTCCCAAATACTCTCAATTCCCTTGTAACACTGAAGACTATGGCGTTTGGACTGAGAAAGGAGTCTTTCAGGATTTCTCTTTCTCAATAACGCACACTGCTGGTTTCTCTTCTACTGTAGGACTAATCAATCTCGGTTCTGTTCTCTATAAATCTACCGTTACTTCAGCCATTTACAGTTGAAGTCAGAATTATTAGCCCCCCGTTTATTATATTGATTTTTATATATATATATATATATTTCTCAAATTATGTTAAACAGAGCAAGAACATTTTCAACGTGTGTCTGATAATATTTTTTTCTTCTGGAGAAAAATTATTTGTTTTAATTCGGCTGGAATAAAAGCAGTTTTGAACTTTTTAAAAACCTTTTTAAGGTCAAAATTATTAGCCCCTTTAAACTTCTTTTTTTCTTAATTGTCTACAGAACAAACCATTGTTATACAATAACTTGCCTAATTACTCTAACCTGCCTAGTTAAACTAATTAACCTAGTAAGGCCTTTAAATGTCACTTTAAGCTGTATAGAAGTGTCTTGAAAAGGGGATGTACGATGGATATAATTTGTTGATGTAAATTGTTCATACGCTGTATAACCAGATGTTGAGAGTGAACATTTACTGCTTCTTTAAATGTTCAGACCATTTGACTTTTGTCACTACAAATGTCATTATGCTACTTAATATTGTTACCCATCATCTTTGGTTTGCTTTATCAATAAAATAAATCATCTGACCATTCAGTGGGGGGAATTTTTGAACAGTCAAGATGGACTGCGACTGCATGATGTAAATGATGTTAATGTGCAATTTTGCACAATTCAGTCATTTATTTCTGTTATTATATATTTTTTGTATTTATTTTTAATTAAGCTAATCACACGTTAAAGCTAACAATTAAATGCATTACAATCGCATTAACAACGTTTTGTCTGAAGGGATTTGAGTAGATGTTAAATTGCTTAAATTTAATTTTATTTTATTTACTGATGATGTGTCCCATACAGTTGAACTAAGAAATATTAGCACCCCTGAATTATTATTTTTCCCCCAACTTCTGTTCAACAGATATTTTTTTCCAACACATTTAAAAATAGTTTTAATAACTCATCTCTAATAACTGATTTATTTTATCTTTGTCATGATGACAGTAAATAATATTTTACTAGATATTTTTCAAGACACTTCTATACAGCTTAAAGTGACATTTAAAGGCGTAACTAGGTTAAATAGGTTAACTAGGCAGGTTAGGGTAATTAGGCAAGTTATTGTATGATGATTTGTTCTGAAGACTATCAGGAAACAATATAGCTTAAATAGGGCTAATAATTTTGACCTTAAAATGGTTTTAAAAAAATTTAAAACTGCTTTTATTGTAGCCAAAATAAAACAAATGAGACTTTCTCCAGAAGAAAAAATATTATCAGACATATATGAAAATTCCCTTGCTCTGTTAAACATCATTTGGCACATATTAAAAAAAAAAATCAAAGAAGGGCTATTAATTCTGACTTCAACTGTATATAAATAACCAAACACATACATTATAACTTTAAAAATAAATAATCTTTACTTTTTCTTGATTAAACATGACACATATTAACATTTGTATTAAAACTGTTAGCTGAATTATATGTGAAAGCATGTCTTTGTCACATTGCCAAATAGCTTTAACAAAAAAATGACATATCTGAATTTCAAGCTTTTATTGTTTGTTAAAACCTAAAAAAAATTAGCTAAAATAAAGCAACGGATAAAGAAAACATCATACAGGCCTTTCTAAATTTCTCACTGACAGAATTAGGCTTACCCTTTCAGTATTGTTTCTATTATTTGACAGATTGTTTGACAGCAAAAGGGAGAGTGTGTTAATGCTCTGTTGTGTAAACCCAAACAGCTGCACTACATTGCGCAAGCAAGAAAGACACACGAGTTTTGAACTGCAACATTTCTCAGGACCCTCTTTTGGGAGGCGAACAATAGCTTAAGCCAAACATCAACGCCACGCCCATGGGGTCGATGTTGCTACAAGAGTCGCGAGCCACACTTTCACGCGTGTACTGCTGCACGCGACAGGCGCGTGGGAGCCCTCAAAGCCACTGCCGGGAGCTGAAACCACAGCCGAGCGAACGACGAAACCATTACAAGCGTCCGGACATCTAAAGCCTATTTAAATACGCGTTTTAGGTGACTCGAGCAGAAATGTTTTGTTTTATCCCACAGATTATAGGGAAGTTTTATGTGAGAGTTTATCCTATCGCGGATTTTAATGAAAGCGACGCGTTTAATGTTTAGAACGTTTAAAATGTAGTCGTTCGCGCAAAATTTCGTCAAAACGCGCATGACTTTGAGAATCTTCCGCGGAACTAAATGTGTTGCTGCTTCACCTGTAGATAGCATATTATATAGGTGTATTTAAGTTATACGTCGATGTTTGATAAAGTCATCAAAGGAAGTTCGGTTCGACTTTTCGGAACGCGGATATCAAAGAAAAGGTTGCGTCATGTTTCGGCAGTTTGGAATTTAAAGCCGTTCGAAAAGAACATCGTCATAATACGCACGACTTCAGATTTATTTTGGATAACTATCTTTAAACTTGGCTTGTAGATCCGTATATTTATGTTATACTTCGATGTTTTTAACATTGACATCAATATCGTAAATATATGGGTAAGATGTGATTCTTTGGGATTTGGTGTCTGAAGAGCCGGAGACGGGAGGAATTGTGCAGCTGCAGTGAGCTGGAACAGCAGAGGAGGCGGTGCAGACATCTCGACTCCATCCCGTGGAGAACTTGTCAACTTTCTGCCAACTTTAGATTGTTTTCTTGCCATTTTTATTGTTAGCTTTTTGTCAGGAGACAGAAACGTAAACGTAACTCTAAAGCCGATTTATGAATAAAGTCATGTTCTGCTGGAGCTTGTAGGCTACATCAGAAGTGTGAGCTTTTGCTTATTAATCCGCTTTGACACTGAACAAGTTTGTTTTTTGTCACTTTCAAGGCGCACGCTGTCGATTCGTTTCGAGAAACCAAACTTTTTAACTTAGGCCTTTATAACGTAGACTATTAACTTTTTTAAACTTGATCCCACAGACCATAGCTTCTATTATTAGGTAAACTTGTCAATCTATAATCGATATTAGGTCAGATGAGCGGCTGCTGTTCATGTTTAAGCTTCATCGTGCAAACGTGATGCAACAAAACTTCTTAATAAATACTGGCGTGATTTTATAAACTGTTTATCCACAGTACTTTTGAAATTCTACAGCCTTTTCCGACTTTCAAAACCCACCACAATTCGCATTTCTGTCGTTTCGCACGAGCTTTCACCGAATGACCCATTTAAACGAAGACGCTCCTCCTTTTATCCATAATAATGCATGACTAACTGGAAATACGTTCTACCTCGGGCGCATATTGAGATAAAGTTGAGGTAACTTGAGGTTGCATTAGCTACGTTTCAAAGTCTAGATTGTTTCGAAAGGGCGAGGAGTCCTCCAAGTGAAACGTAAGCAAAGAAATGCAAATGGATGCAGGTGTGCGGGCCTCGGAGCGCAGGAGAGCTGAGGTGACGAGCTGAACTCCGATCTCTCCGCGCTCGGCCCCATTGATCAGCTGAGGACCGGCGCTAACTAACTGGCCCCGTCTCCATAGCAGCCGCCTGGACGGCGCCGCGAGGACTGGCTGGAGGGCCGCTGTCAATGGGTGACGTCACGGGGCTGGCGCCAGAGAGTCTGCGAGAGCGTGAGCTCGCGGCGCTGCTCTGTAGTGCTGCTTTGCTTGGTGCCAATTCATCACCTGTCAGGGATCAGTCAGGGTGTCATGCGAAATGTACACAGCTGTGAGAACAAAAAGGACGAGGGAGAAAATGGAAAAAGCCAGTTGCGGCAGATGCGGACGAGTTCACGATACTATTTCTTATGCGTCGTCGTGTTTGTAAGTGTCGCGCGCGCGAAAATAATGGTTCGTTGTTGTAGCAGAGGTTTTAAAAAAAACAGAATAAGAAATGTAAAAGCGTACAAAATGCTTTGTCGTGAAAATCGTTTTTTGAGGAGTGATAATGAGGTGCATTCCGACACATCAACACGACTGCATTCCGACGCATCTCCGCAAACATCTGTTTAGTCGGATATGCACAAGCAACCAGGAAATCTCTCCGTCTCCATTGTTACTTAGCATGTGTAAACAAAGAGCGTTTTTGTCACCACTATCGCTTTCTGAACTCACTGTGGGTTTCTAAAACATGGAAATATAATCTGTAGCAGGGTGACATATTCTTCACGGTCTTAAGAATGCGTTTTCACTTCAGCAGCAGTTTTAGGACAGAATTGTTTTCTCAGTCAAGTATTTTCATGACTATCAATATGCTGCAAGCATGCCTGCACTAGAGAGCAGGGGGAACTCGTCATCACTATTACATCTCAAAACGATCCTCATCACAGGCCATAAAGACTGCTCTCATGTTCCCCCACAGTCATGATGTGTGTAAACAAACATAAACATTAAGGGCACGCTATCAACGACAGAAAGCACAAACTTCAACTGCTGGTGCATCATTTTGATTTGCATCGTTAACGCAATAAAGAAACGCCACTCATCTTAATTTGACATGTTTTCTGTGTTCTAAATTAATGAATAAATATAGAATATATTAAAGACAAAATACAGAATCGCTGGAACTATAAGGTCAAGTGACTTGGTGTAAAAACCGCTGGGCATCTTTATCTAAAATCATGGCACTTTGCCACAATAATGCCACTGACCTGAAGGTAAAAGTTGAAATCTTTAACACAGAGTTTACACGAGGAAATACAAGACTATTTGAACTGAAACATGTCGAATACATTAGGTTCGGTTGGTTTAATGTTAACCGCAGATTGTATGAATCATACGCTGCATAATATTGCTAATACATAAATGCAACAATCCGTTTTCATTTTACATACTTAGTATGTAGCATATTGTATGTTGAGTGTTCTGGAAATTCAATATAAATAATCCTAAAGCTAACGTTTTGGCACGTTATGACAATTACACTACAAACAAATGCGTGAAAACAACCTTATACTTGCAACTCACTAATTCTCCTGATCGGAAACAGGTACACTGATTTGAGAAATTATCCGTGGAAGCTGAAGGCAGTCAGCGCCACCCTAAACACGCGCTTTCACTGGTCAAGAACGCGGAAGAAATGGGCGGATCTTTGTCGCTCGGCCCAGCAGCCAATAGCGTAACGCGAAGGCGATGAGTGACTCGGCCTTCTCCACCAATCAGCACGTCGCAAACCAGCGAGTGAACAAACCCACCCAGCTGGGTATATATACAGCGATGACAGCTCGCTAATCCACTGCGTTTGCTTCAACAGCCCAGCGCGAACAGGGAATCTCGAACACAAAAAGGCGAGTCTTTTTAACGAAATCCTGCTGTCAACATGAAGGCAATAAGCCCAGTGAGGTCCTTCCGGAAAAGTAGCGCGAGTGTAACGACGACGGAGCACAGTCTGGGAATCTCGCGGAGCAAGACCCCCGTGGACGATCCTCTCAGCCTGCTCTACAACATGAACGACTGCTACTCCAAACTGAAGGAACTGGTGCCGAGCATCCCGCAGAACAAAAACGTGAGCAAAATGGAAATCCTCCAGCATGTCATCGACTATATTCTGGACCTGCAGATCGCGCTCGACTCCAATTCGGCGATAACCAGCCTGCATCACCCGCGAGCGGGGCAGGGGACATCCAGAACACCCCTGACAACACTCAACACAGACATCAGCATCCTCTCACTACAGGTGAATCACTGCCTACTCGATTATCTATCTATCTATCTATCTATCTATCTATCTATCTATCTATCTATCTATCTATCTATCTATCTATCTATCTATCTATCTATCTATCTATCTATCTATCTATCTATCTATCTATCTATCTATCTATCTATCTATCTATCTATCTATCTATCTATCTATCTATCTATCTATCTATCTATCTATCTATCTATCTATCTATCTATCTATCTATCTATCTATCTATCTATCTATCTATCTATCTATCTATCTATCTATCTATCTATCTATCTATCTATCTATCTATCTATCTATCTATCTATCTATCTATCTATCTATCTATCTATCTATCTATCTATCTATCTATCTATCTATCTATCTATCTATCTATCTATCTATCTATCTATCTATCTATCTATCTATCTATCTATCTATCTATCTATCTATCTATCTATCTATCTATCTATCTATCTATCTATCTATCTATCTATCTATCTATCTATCTATCTATCTATCTATCTATCTATCTATCTATCTATCTATCTATCTATCTATCTATCTATCTATCTATCTATCTATCTATCTATCTATCTATCTATCTATCTATCTATCTATCTATCTATCTATCTATCTTGTGTTGCATGCTTATTGACCTCTAATAACAAGGCTTTTTTGTTTTTCTAGACACCTGAATTTCCATCAGACTTGATCACAGAGGACAGCAGGACACTTTACCGTTAATCAGGTAAGTTTTCTTGAAAATACAATGTTTTTATGTGTTTATTTTTTCTATTAAATGACAAGTATTTGATGCAGAGGGTTTAGTTGAGGAGCAGTGTGCATGTGTGAAGTTGCAGAAAGTGTGTTGACTGTGCAAAAGCGAAGGCAGAAGTTGTGTACTGGTGTACATCTGGAGCCCAGGGTTTTTTCGCTCAGTCTCTGAGTGTTTGGTTAAATGTTCAAACTGCGGCTTCCTCTCTGGCGCCAGGCTGTCCGGATCTCTGCCCTGTTTGCATTCTCTAAATGCGCCTCTTTCTCAATCTTTTGCAGGTGTTTGGTTAAGACACAAGAACACACAGGACCTGGGAACTGGCTTTTCCTCTGATTTCTGTTCTCAGTCTGGAGTTTTTTTTTTCTTCTTTTCTTTCCTGTAATTGAATCAAGAGACTTTCTTTTTTTCCTCCTTCTCAAAGGACAATCCATGTGATGTGTTATGAGTTCGGACATTGATTATTTATCTTCTAAAAAGACTTTCTTCAAGAGGAAGAAGCACTATATTCCCTGAAAATAGGAGGGAAACCTGTAAATGATCACAAGGAACCTTTTCTCTGCATTGAGAAGAAGTCTTACCTTTTTTTTTTTCTCGTGAAGAGCGGCGTGTGAATGAGAAGATGTGGTTAGTTATTGTACAAAGATTTAAGTCTGTTTTTTTCCTGTCAATTCTTTTGGCACATGAAGGACTGGACTTTTGAAAAAAATAACGTGATGAAACCTTGTGAACTCTCTCTCTCTGAGTTTTATCCTGTATAGTTGCAGAAATTGGACTGCCGGTATCTGCAAAGTGTTATGCTGTATGCTGAGACTTTTTATAAAAGTAATATTGTAAATTGTACCTTTTTTTTATACAAAATAAATCAAATGCTTTATTTGACGCTTGATTACTTTAAATGTCGATATATGTGCAGCATAGTGACCTTGCCTTTTATATCCAGGACTCTGAAGCATGTCACTGACCCTTCACACTTGCACATTCGCCCAAGGAATGTTCTATTGAATCTTTCACATTGCTATATTGATTTGTGATAAGCATTTATTCCAGTTTCTAATGGGTCAGAAGGTGCTTTATCCTACTATATACATGTATAGCTATTCAACACTCTCAAAGCCTGAAAGATTCGATTGCGGTTTAATCTTACTCTGGTGAAACTCCTTCAAGTCAAACATTAATTATGAGTGTATCCACAAGTTCTCTCACTCGTATAATCTGCTATGCATGAAGCGGCAGTTAAAATGAGAGCTTGAGAATCCCTGGAATTCTGTTGTTAAAATAAATGATTTTCTGTAGGTTTATTATGGTGTGAAATAACTCTCAGAGCTAGCAGATTGATTTCATACTAATCACTTCTAACAATCAGTTTTTAGAGCCTTCTAGACTGAATGCAAGTGAAGCTGGTGCCATCTTAGTTTTAGTGACATGAGACATAAGAAATGACACTGTAAAAAAAAAAATATGATCAATTGGTCATGACAACATGTTTTTATCTCATTCTAACTTATTAATCCAAGCTAATCATGTTCTAACTTAATTGTACAAATTACGCAAGCTGTTTTAAGTCAGTTTAACATAAATTCAATGGACTCAGGGTTATTTTATTGGTTCAGCTTGATTTAAGGCAACCAGGATTTTTTTTACAGTGTAGTTTCCATTGTGTGTAGGGAGTAATGCAACATGTGAAGGGGGTCTTTTTGTATGATTTTTGTTAAACTTATTTAACAATAGAAACAAGATTATAATGCTTTGCGAAAAATATTTATATTCCATATATCGATGCAAAGTGTGCATATCTAAAATTAAAGGTTGTGTCTGACATGCAGCTTAAACCACTAGTGGTGTTGTTGATATGAATAGTGCGCCACCTGCTGGTAGCCAGACCTAATCTTTAAAAAAAAAAAAAAAAAAAAACGTATTCATTTAAAGAAAATGTGCAGTTAAAGTCAGAATTATTAGGCCGTTTATTTTTTTCCCTCAATTTCTGTTTAACGGAGAGATTTCTAAAGATAATAGTTTTAATAACTAATAACTGATTTATTTTATCTTTGCCATGATGACAGTAAATGATCATTTACTAGTTATTTTTCAAGACACTTATATACAGCTTAAAGTGACATTTAAAGGCTTAAATAGGTTAACAAGTCAGGTTAGGGTAATTAGACATTGTATAACACAATGTTCTGTAGACTATTGAAAAAGATATAGCATAAAGGGCCTCATATTGTTGCCCTTAATTTTTTTTATTATTAAAAACTGCTTTTATTCTAGCTGAAATAAGACTTTCTCCAGAAGAAAAAAATATTATCAAACATACTGTGAAAATTTCCTTGCTCTGTGATGTATTTAGCGTATATGTACTGATCATTTGAGAAATCTAAAAAAAAAAAAAAAAACTGTTTATGTATTTATATAAATAAAGGAACATATGTGTGAATTGAATTAAAATAATTAAGTGTCCGGTTTATCAGCGTACACTATTAAAATACAACTAAAACTACAGGTTTTTGATCAATTAGTCCTGTCAGCATATGTTTTAGGTCAAATGTGCTACGTTAATCATGTTTTAAATTACTTTCTATATAAGTTAGTTTTACGTCTGTTTAACATAAAATAAGTTCAATAGACTCATAGGGTTCATTTGATTCAGCTTAAAAAGTTAAGGCAACTACAATTTTTTTTTTACAGTGTACAAACATATGCAACAAAAAAAAGTAAAATATGATTAAAGTGTCTGAATTTCATTTTGAAATATTTCATGCGTCATAAAATCAAACTCGTATGCAAAAGGGCTGAAAACAGTTTTAATGATTTGAGAAAACCAGACCAAACACTGAGGCAATTGGCCATACACAAATCACACTTTCAAGAAACCTCTCTATCTCTTATAACACTGATCACTCATCTACAGCACTACAAACTCCAGAGGACAAACACAGGGATGACCTGAAGATGAACCGGACATTAAATCACCAATCAATAACGATGATCACAGCACTATGTAAGTGTGGCTAAATCCTCACTCTACTTGATAGGTTTGAATTTTGCGGACGGGCCTATGCTAGATCTTTAATGTTAGCAACGGAGCATGAAATAACAGGATTTGCACTAAACACGTCAGAAACTATCAACAGCTTCACAGCCTCTGTTTATATTGCTTTTTTAAAGCAACACTAAAGCAACAATAATCACGTTTCTCACACTTTTAAACTGCTTCTTCATCTGTATTTTGACTTTGTTTTACAGTTTAAAATATCCAAACATCAAGATAAATCCATTAACAAAAATAAATCAAGAATGAAAAAGGAGGAAATGTAGTATGTTTTAACAATAAACCTACTCCATATACTAAATGAAATCTATTATTCTAGGCTATTATTGATGTACAAGTACACCATTACGCTATACTACCAAATAACACTCATGTACATTTCTTCAAATGTTAAAATGTTCATAGAGGAAAAAAATAAACAATAACCTAAATTAATGTAGCAAAAGCATCTGTTAATTTTCCATTATCTTGAATGTTTCAAATCATTTATTCATTCATTTTTATTCAGCTTAAGTCCCTTATTTATCAGGGGTTGCCACAGCGGAATGAACCACCAACTATTCCGGCATGTTTTACACAGCAGATGCCCTTCCAGCAGCAACAAAGCTTTAAATCATATAAATTATATTCAACTTTTCCATAGCTAACACGTGTCAGTTTCTTTTTTTACGGATGTCTCAATATTTCTCACGCAAAACTAAGCATGAACACTGATTAAGAGATTTTGCAGTGAATCTATCCATGTAAAGAATCTAACCACACAAAATTCAACACAGAAAAAATGAGAAGTAACTCGGCATCAAGTTTACTTCATGTTTCATAGTAATCTCAAACCTTTCCAGTTATTTACCCTTCAGAAGTAAAAAAGCAGGTGTGTTCAGTTCTGTTCCTGAAGATCTTGCAAAGTTCAGCTCAACCCTGATCAAATACACCTGAATAAGCTGAACAACAGTGTCTACATTTGACACGAGTGCAGACGAAAGACATTAAGAATGAAAAAAACGTAAACAGTGATTCTGTCCTGACTAGATGTGGCATAAAGTGAGCGACAAATCTTCAGTCTCATTCTGTTTACGGATATAATGGACATATAATTGGTTTGACCCGTGTTACGACCTCTATTTCAGGCGTAGGTTTGGTCCCTGAGAGCTGCAGTGCAGCAGAGTTTTGCTCTAATCCTAATCAAACAGACCAGAACAGGCTAATCAAGTTCTGAGGGCTACTACATTGAGTTCCACACGACACAATTCCTTCATGTTGTCTGAAGACAAATCAATTAAGTTAACTTAACTGTTGTTAGAAATGTAGGTAGATTTAACATAAAACGTTTTTTTTTTTTTTTACTTTAATTGCGTTGTTTAAACTCTGAACAAGCAGCAAAAGTCATCGTAGAAAGCTACAGGCAGGTGAGATCTTATCAAGGCTGGACTAAAACTCTGCAGGACATCGTTTCTTAGGGTGCAAACCTGCCTTACCTTACTGTAACTGTTGCAACAATACAACAACAGGTATGTCTAGTGTTTAGACAGTGTCAGATCTTCAGAAGTACTCAATCATTTAGAGGTGAACTGTAGGAAGGTTGCGTATCCTCGAGTTGAAATGATTAGTTCATTTCCAGAATATGAATTTCCTGATCATTTACTCTTTTTTTTTTTCTTTTCTTTTCACAATGGATAAATGATCCCAGAGAAGGAATAAGGGTCTTTTATAGTGAAATGATGGGTCATACTTTTTTTTAACCACAAACGTTTGTTTAGCCCTGGTTAAAACATTAAATTCTGACTGTGTTATTGAGTAAGTAGCTTATTCCTCATTCTGGATCATTTAGAGCTTTTTGGAACTGTATTGAAAACTAAATATGGAGGTTCAAACCTGAGCACCAGAAGTCAAAAATGGTGGGTTGCACAAAATCAATTTGTGTTGTGACAACGTGAAGATATTGAGTTAACCTATTGGTTTTTACAAATTTAAGTGGATTAAACAAAAAACAATAAAGTTGTCCCCAAAAACACTCAAGAATTGAGTTGTTTTAGTTTGTTTTAAAGAAATTTGAACAAACAGTGAGCGCTTTTTTTGAGTGTTTATGGAAAATGTTTTTCTCAAAATCCTTAATTTTCTTTCAACGGAAGAAAGAGGGAAATAGTCAGATCTTGAAATACATAGGGAAGCGAGTAAATTATCAGATAAATGAAAATTCTGGAAGTAAACTATTTCGAGCTGTGGCTAAAAATCATTTAAGATATTGATTCTGCATTGATTCTGTGCTTAGTTTCTAACAGTATATAGCGGTCTATAATAAAATAAATAATAATTAAAAATAAAGTAAGGTATGGTGGCTGAGAGCTTAATGTGCTGCAATTTAAGAAAACACGTGCAATTACAAAAAACCCCAGCAACTTGAGAAAAAAATCTTTAGGTTGACAACACACTGCCAATCGTCACAACGCAAACACATTAAAAAAAAAAAAAAAAAAGTGCTGCATTTTCTAACAACAGAAACAAATTATTAAAACACGCTGCATTTTTTCACAACGCAAACATTCTCACAACACAATGGAATTGTTTTAAGGAGATCCTACAATGTGACGAACCTAGCTATTTAGGTCATTGTTATTTAGGTATTAATAAATACTAGACATGCGAATCAGGATATTAAAAAAAAACAAAAAATCTCACCTTTCAAAGATCATCAACTTCACTAAGCAATAGTCACAGCACAGCAGCATCCATCACTTTTTTTAGGTCCCTTTCAAACATTTAAATTGTGTTCTGTTCTTTTTGTGTTGTGAAAAATTGCAATGCAATTTTGTAAATTGTTTGCGTTGTGGGAAAATGCAGCAAGATTTTGTAAATTGTTTGCGTTGTGGGAAAATGCAACGCATTTTTGTAAATTGTTTGCGTCGAGGGAAAATGCAGCACGATTTTGTAAATTGTTTGCGTTGTGGGAAAATGCAGCACGATTTTGTAAATTGTTTGCGTTGAGGGAAAATGCAACGCGATTTTGTAAATTGTTTGCGTTGAGGGAAAATGCAGCGCGATTTTGTAAATTGTTTGCGTTGTGGGAAAATGCAGCACGATTTTGTAAATTGTGTTGAGGGAAAATGCAAAGCGATTTCGTAAATTGTTTGCGTTGAGGGAAAATGCAGTACATTCTTTACTTTGTTTGCATTGTGAGACAATGCAGTGCGATTTTGTAAATTGTTTGCGTTGTGAGAAAATGCAGCATATTTTTTTATGTGTATGCGTTGTGAGGACATGTGCTGTTAAATGGATGAAGATCTTTCCTTAATTTGCTGGCATATTTGTAATTTTGTAAATGCACGTGTTTTCTATAATTGCAGCATGTTAAGCTCTCTTTGCCACCGTAGTAAGGTTTATGCAAATTACAAGAATGCGCATGGTATTGTACTGTCTACATTATTCTCGTGCCATTGAAGCCAATTAACATGACTCAGCCGAACACAGAAGCGATCTTCCATGTGGGCACTTGAGTGTACAGTTAAAAACTAGCCTAGAGCACCATCTGCTGTTAAATACTAAGCTCAGAACTGATTCAAGAGAGAATAGCAACGCATTTACAACATTTCAGAATCAGCATATAATCTCAAACATCCTTCACCACAGCTCTAGAAGTAAGCCATTAAGACAACTTGTGCTTAGAGGACACTTTCTCGTTCCTCGGTGGCGTCGTTGGCAGGTCCAATGGACATCTTCCGCTGAACACCACGCAGGTTCTGGTTTTCCAGTGTGGTGTTTTCAGTGCTGGATCCTGGTCGTATAATGAGTGAGGGGCAATCGGTTGAGTCGAGGGTCTCCTGCTGGCCACTGTTGTTGATGTTGTTGTTGATTGCTGTATTATTGGCCGAGCAGTTGAGGTTGCTCACGGCTGGAGCGGGCCAGCTTTCTTCAGGGGTGCTGCCTTCAGATGGAGCGTCAGAGCAGATTGACATGCGGGCCAAGGCTTCATCCTGAAGGTTGCTCAACCTGTTTGGTAACACCCGCTTTTTAACCGGACTCTCAACAACCAGCTCAATCAGTTGGGCCTCCTGTTCTTCTGACTTCTCCTCCTTCTCCTCGTCCTGCAGGGAGTGGTCAGATGAGCTTCTGCTGGACCTTACTCCAGAGTCGGACGACTTCTTGTCCAGCATGATATCTGAGACGAAGCCTTTCCCTTTCGACAAGTGGTCTAGATCTGGTTCTGCGCCCCAGGGTTCGTCTTTTAGAAGCGGGGTTGCATCAGTTTCCTCATCTCCAGAGTCGTCTTCGTCACTCGGTAAACTGTGATAATAAGGGCCCTGTCCTTTGGTTTTGCGTCTGGGTGGGTTTTTAGTGGCAGACCCATGATCGGACT
The DNA here is from genome assembly GCF_052040795.2 of Danio rerio. Taxonomy (NCBI): domain Eukaryota; kingdom Metazoa; phylum Chordata; class Actinopteri; order Cypriniformes; family Danionidae; genus Danio; species Danio rerio. The sequence goes on from NC_141037.1 coordinate 36,382,894, forward strand.
TCTCATCCTCCTCTGTAATGGGGTCTAGAAGACCACTATCCGGGGGGGAGGAGAAGTCTGCCATGGTGTCTGTAGGTTTGGGGCCTTTTTTGCCAAAGGGTTTGCGTCCATCTTGGTCTCCTTCTTTAATCTTGTCCTCAGAGCTGGTTGAGAGGAGCTGGCTGGACAGGGCTTGAGTTTGACTTTCTCGTCCTGCAGCAGATGCTTCCAAATGGGACATGTGGGAGATGTACTCTTGGTATGCACTGTGATACTCGGCCTGCTGTTTGTCGGTCAGCTTACAGATGTCATTAGATGATTCCTGAGAGTTTAGACTGGATAAGCTGGGGGTCCGGTGAGTATTGGCCTGAAGGAAAAGATCAGGTCAATGACTTTAGACTGCTAAATGTAAGAGAACATGCCAAGTCAGACTAGCAATCGGGTAGAAAACACAACCAGGTAGTTTGAGTAATAGTTTAACTAAAATTCAGCTTTTCGAACATATACATTTTCCATGAAAAACAAACGGAATTGTTTTTCAATATTGATTAGGGGTGTCACAATTGACTGGTAGTACCATAACCATAATATTTTAAAGACGCCATAGAATCTTTTGATACAACATATTTAATTGTTCTCTGATATCTATATAGAAAGTTTTACAATTTCATTTCCAACCCAAGAAATTGGCCTTAATATGATATGATTCGTTTTGACCTTATTTGGAAGGGTCGTGAATGTTAATGAGCTCTACTCTGATGCTCAAGCAGCTCATGTGAGAGCCTGACGCTGATGATGTACTCTGAAATGCTCACATGCTAAATAATCACAGTTCAGTTGTTAAAAAATAGTTTAACAAATAGAGTAGACTCCTTGTTAAATGACAATCTTTTCAACTAAAGTGTTAGAAAGGTTTATTTTAGCTAGAAGGAGTGAGTGAGCCACCAGGAAAGCCTAGTTTGCTCCTGATTTATGATATGAATAAAATACAGGCTAAGTAATAATTATACTCGACAAAAGGAGCAGACAGAGATGCATTCAGAGGTGTATTTTGTGGGTTTAATATATCTAAAAACAAAAGCTGTAATTAATATCAATCTTTGCATAAACAGATGAGGTTTTGAAGTTTACTGCCATCCTTCCACTACAGAAAAATCACAGTAAGAGCTGAGTAATATCATACGATGCATGAAAATGCATTAAACACTTATACTAAGCCATTTCCACGTTTGTTGCCTCATAACAAACTAATTTTACAATATACATGTTAAACAAAAAATACCTTTAAACAGAGGTGCATTGAATAAACATATTCCATTTTTTCCCGAATTTTGCAGTTGAAGAAGAGCTGTGATTACCTGCATTATCTGAAGTACATTACCTGAAAGCTCACTAATGTCAGTCTATTTTTCATATTAGAGTCCACTATATGAGGGAAATAAAATAAGCTGTGTTAAACTTAGAAAATAAGGGGAAATATCATTGTTGTAATCTCACTTGGAAATATTGTGGCCAATCAAACAGACTGTGACATGCATATTACTAATCTTCTGTGGATTGTCACAGTCAGTGGTTGTTTTTGATTGGCCCGTTTATCACCTGGCTTTGAGAATGAGGAAGCTATGGTGGTTTGAGGCTCACAGTATGTCATTTCAATATTCTGAACACTTATAATTAGGCTATGCATATGTGTTTATAAATGTTCATTCTATGGCACCTTTAAAATAAATGTTAATACTACAAACTGTAATATTGTAAATAATTTAGCAACATGGTCAGTGGCTGTATTTCACCTTAAAGGTGCAGTCACAATTACTGCAGTTCAATGTCAGCAAAATGCAATAGATTTTCAGGTGAAATCCACAGAAATGTAATGACGTGGGTGTAGGAATTCCCAAGGACATTGTTTATAATGGTTTTAGCATATGCATTATAAATAAAGCTGCTTGGAATTGATGTGAATTTTGTGTTTTTCTTCATATGCTTTAAGTTAGTTTAAGATTAATTTGACAGACGCCATTATTTATAATTTATTATTTTATACAAAATCTCAATTAAGATGATCATTGCGAATTATTTTGACCACAAAAATCATGTAGTGAAAATATGATATCGTAATAGGCCTACAATTGATATAGATATAGTGATTTTATTTTGCATGTTCTAGGTTTAACTTTAAATTAATTTGATCCATTTAGAAATATTTCAGTTCTCATGTCTAGTTTGGTCATGTTGTATTTTTGATTGTGCTTGCAAGCTTTCAGGATAACTCAACAGAAAGACATTATTACCGTTACATAGTACTACTGACAAAAAAAATAAAAATAATCTAAGGATTTATCACATCCAATTCAGGCTTTTTATATATAATACGCTTCATTAAATATGATGCTGTTTTGGCATTGTCTTTATTACATCATGTTTCAATGATGACAATACATATACATGCAGGCTAGGTCAGCTGATTAACTAAAAGGTCCAAAGATCTCAGTGTCGGTTAATAGTTCTGTTAACACTTTGTCAAACAAGCGGATATGATGAGACCAGTTTTTCTGGTTGTTCGTTTGAAGTTCAACACAAAGTCTATTGACTTAACACCTTTGCTTCTGCATGTGCAAACCTGGCATTTTTTTAACTGTTCTTCATTTAAGACATATAGATTCAGAAAATCCAGAATAATTAACTTCTTGTGTGCCAGAAACAACTTTTGAGTGAGCTTAAAAGTAATATTTCACCCAAAAGTGAACATTCTGTCATCATTTACTCACCCATGAGTGATTCCAAACCTTTATGAGTTTATTTCTTCTGTTGAACACAAAAGAAGATATTTTGAAGAAAGCTGGAAACATGTAACCTTCGACTTCCAACTTTCCAACTTTCATAGGGTGCTTTTACATGTGGTTCAATTGCTTTGACCGAAGTTGGATTGTCCCCCCTTGCCACCTTCTCAGCTGGTTTGTGTTCAAACTATCTTTTTTCATTCTGAACCCCACCAAAGAGCTTAGAATGAAAGCTCTCAATAGCACTCAACAGAACAGCAGCAGTGCTCAGCAACAGCCCCGGATTCCGCCATTCTGGAGTGAAAGCGATCGGCTGTCCATTGGCTATTATTGCTGTCTCAATGGCAAGCAGCTGCTTTGTTTTTTATTTATTTATTTTAAAAGCGCATTAAAGCTGAGATACAACCTAAAAGATGACAATACAACACTTACTATAACAATCATAAGCACTTTAAATTGTTTATTTTACAGACTTATAATATACCATTGTTTTATTGGAGTTTTCATTCCAAAATGGCTGCCGTGACAAATTTTATTTGCCTCTTGGTGATTCTGTGCTCTTTGACCCCCCCTATGCTTGTATCATCAAGCAGCTGTTTTATGTACAGCTGTTATTAGGTGACAAAAACAAAGCGTCAAATTGGAGACATCCGCATATCATGGTTGTTCCGCTTTAACTGAATCTTTTTTGCAATCAAAACCAAATTTTGCTATCAAAATCAAAATACAGAGAGCCACTTGCATCTATCTGCCACAAAAATATTTTATATATATATATATATATATATATATATATATATATATATATATATATATATATATATATATATATATATATATATATATAAACGTTTAGAACATCATGCAATGCCTGCAGAAGTAATTTTTTGGTAAAGGCAAGCAGACTTTATCACTGCTCAGTCAGTCTTACTTGTTGCCAAGGTAGGTCATACACAACATACACACACAAATGAACGTTTTGAAAACTAAAGTTTGTTGTACAGTTGGTGGTTATTTGGTACGATATCATTCATATCAGAAGTGAACCGTACCAGAGTTTGCACGAACCGAACCCAAGACCACCTCATTCAGGCGCACTCGGGTACAGTTTATGGGTGCGTACCCGAGTTCAGAAGAAAGCGTTCACCCTAGCTAAACGTACCATACTCTGATGTCAATCAAACCCGGTTGTGGACCAAAAGTACTAGTGTGAAAGCACCCATAGTGTTTATTTTTCATACTATGGAAGTTAATAGTTACAGGTTTTCAGTTTTCATTAAATTATATTTCATGTTTCACAGATGAAAATATAGTTTGGAACCACTTGAAAGTGAGTAAAATGTAATTTTTGGGTAAATTATGCCTATAAGTATGGACAAGCCCAACTCATGGTTTGAAGTTTAATAAAAAAAAAAAAAACTAAACTAAAAACTCAAGAAAAAAAGTGTTCATAATTTACCCAAATTTAAGTTTAAACTACCTAAAATAATGTGTTGCAAATATAGCTTTAATACATTTAGTGCCTCCCCTTCCTCAAAAGCGAAACACTTTTTAAAGAAGCGTCTTTTCTTTCGAAGAGCGACATATTTTACATGACTTCCCACTGCATTTCTCAGCATGAACACGCTACTAGTGCTTCAGAAAGTCATAAAACAATGCAGCAAAATGGGATGTACCCGAACTCTGTGTGTTCATCAGCAACTTCCACGATGCTAATCTAAACCATTATCAACTCTTGCTTGTGTTGCAACACCTTGCCAAGTGTGAACAGATGAGTGCAGAAATAGCTATCTCTGTGTGATATAGAGCTTGAGTATATGTGTGTGTGAGTGTGTGTGGTCAGCTCATCACTTCCTCTGCCCATTCAGGTCACCAAAACACTCTGTTTGTCACCCAGTAAACCACATGCTATTTCCATGCTGATCAGAGCCTACTGAAAAGCAGAAGCTCCGCTTTAGAATGCAACAGTAAAGAAAACGTTTGCTTAAAGGCGCAACAACAACAAAAGAAAAATGCAGTTTTTGTTTCCACGCATGCATGTGTTTGTGTTCGCCTCTATGTGTATAATTGCAGTCTTCTGCTGGCGTGCACCTGTGTTTATCTATAGGCTGTACTTGAGTGTTGACGTGTCCAGCTGAATGTGTTTGTGTGCACAGCGGTACCACGCACCAGCCAGTGGGCATTGTGTTGTCTGGCAGACTCCTCCAGCCCCACGCCGCTGAGCTCTTCAAAGCTAAGGTTGAGGCTGTACGTGAAGTTTTCTGGGTTGACGGTCACGTCTTGACGAGCTTCAGAGGGTCTGTGGGGTTCGGGTTGAATCAACACGCTGCTGCCCTGCTCGCTGCACGCTCCTGATTCATCATGCAGCAGCTGGTTCTCCGCATGACGCTGCTCCACAACCTACAGCACAAATACAGCAGAGTTTGAACGCACTCAACAGCAAGACGGAATTTCAGCCATTATATTGGTACACAAGAAGCAAAAACGGCAAGCTTTGTGAAATGGTGGTTAAAAGGCTAATATAGTTATGATCTATAAGATTTCGGCTGTTTGATTTAATCTTGTATACGGATGTCACAGGTCATGCACTGACAAAATCTACACAAAGAGAGGTTAATATTAACAGTCTCTCTTTAAAGTGTGAAGCATGAATGAAAAGTTAATAAATGAAATGGCAGAGGTGGCTTGAGAATTTGTATCCACCGTCATCTGTTTGCACGCATGATGTGAGAAATGAATGATGGCATATGGTATTGACATTATTTCTAATTCTATAGTATAATGTAAAATGAGAACATGAAAGGAACATCCAAAAAGAAACTCATCTAAACACCTTAATCATATTATTGTTTAATTCAGATCAAGGGAAATAATTAGATTAATGATGTCCATGCAATCATACCCAGGAGGCACAGGACGTCAACAAGACGTCAGATTGACATTGTACCCCAATGCCGTGGGACATAACATTTTGTTTGGAAATGAAAATCGAGTTGACGACAGAACCCACTGCAGGCTGACGTCAATGTCCATCTTCAGATGAACGTTTTGGTTACTTTCCGTGAGTGCTTCACCAAAGACTCTAGAATACACAAGACATGTCACTGTCTTTTTGAGTAGGGAAAAGTGTAACTGTCAATATTGTGAATAAAGTCCTGTCTACTAGTACATTTCGCTATATGGTAAAAAAGCCCACCTTCTAGTACAGCAGGGGTTCCCAAACTTTTCAGCTCGCGACCCCAAAAATAATCATATCAGTGACTCGCGACCCCCATTTTTCAAGGTGGTTGTACTGTAAATATGTAAACGTTGCAGACACAGCTATAGGCAAATATAAACATGAGCTTATTGACAACACAAAAATGCAATAGTCTATTAGCCATATAATGTTTTTTAAAGTAATTTATGGATTTAATTACATTTTGCTTTTAAAATTAAAGGCTGATGACTGATTGTTATGTTTATGTTGCTGTTACTTTAATGCAACTATTAACTATATTCTCTCGGTTATGAATAAAATATGGTAATTCTAATAGTTTAATAAAATTTATTTGAGTTTGGGATATCACCAAGCGACCCCTTGTCATTGTCCCGCGACCCCCCAGGGGGTCCCGACCCCCACTTTGAGAACCACTGTAGTACAGGAGCCAATCATCGACGGCTATAGACGAATTACCGGTTTGTAAACATTCAGGACGTGTGCGTAGCGAGGTGGCAGAAAAAAACTGGGAGCGCTAGCATCTGCAGCAAGGGAATGACATCCGATGCGGTACAGAGTTTGTTGTCTTAGAAATAAGTTATATTGATTACATATTATATATATTATTTACATAATGCTTTCAGCATATTATAACAGCTCGTCATCCAGTGATAAGACCAGCGATTTAGCAAAATTAACGTAAAGACGAACGGTGTTAATCTGGCAGGTTAATTTGCGAAGCACCCTCCCAATGGATATTGGATAAGATGAAATGACCAAGCATCCAGCCCAAAATATACAGCTATCTCATTGAAACTCCAAGAGATTTTACAAGAGAGAAGTTAAAGGCCTACAAGTCTTTGGATGTCAACAATTGTTTTGTGTGTGGTCATGTGCAAGAAATAATATTCCATGATTACCAGATTCAAAACTTTGTAGTGCTAAAAACCAAGGTTCTGCCTAGCCAAAGACAAGGAACTGTGCAAAGCCTGGGTAATCATCAACAAGCAAAACAACTGCATTCTGACAGCGAATTGCACCTGTACGGCAGGGTATGTGAACTTACACTTTTACATTTCGTTCTTAGTATTCAGTGTCCGCTGTTTAATTAACCATATGCTTTTAGCTGAAATCATTGCTGCAATCGAAGGTTGCATAGGTTGGTAATTCCTCTACAGACTGACAATACTCTGGGGAAGGGGCTTGGACCAAACGTAAGTTTCTGCAGATTTTGTGTGATTTGGATGTTTAGAAATGAAACTAAAGAGACAGATGTTTTTTAATTTTATTGGTAATTCCTAAAATGAAATTCAATCGTAAGTTTGGCAAGCAGTTTTGGAGAATTTGATGTTTCCCCATTCAAACAGAACGGCGAAGCATACTGCCCGAGAGGGGTTTCAAAGATTACCGATGAGTGAAATAACTTGCCTTAAAGGGTCTTTGGCTTCACTCCCAATATGTGAGCCCAAGCCTCGCGCCTTAATCTGAGATAACGAATTTGTGCACGCAAAATATGCGCTATGTAAACGGCCCATAAACAGCTACACTTCTCTTCACATTTTCTGAAGTTAACTTCAACAAAAATCCAATTTAGGCTGTTTAGGCTGAGTCGGGCTGCTGTGTTTTTGGGCGCCGGTGTCCACTTTGATAATGAGTATTGTGCTCGCATGTAATAGCTATATGTAATCGAAAGTTCTTTAGAGACTGGATATTTCATAGTAACATCTTTGTTTTATGCCCAATAATATCAAAGTAGTGTCTGTATTTCCACTTGAAGAAGAAGCCACTCTCATCAACAGATATTTCAGCTCGCGTTCTCCAACAATTTAAATGCGAAAGATCATTAACTGATGTTCCAGCGGAAAACGTGATTTAATAAAAGCTAAAATTGTTTTCTAAAATCTATATTTGTAACATAAGTAATAAAATTACACTGACTTTAGTAACTGTAAACACCCAGCTCTGCATTTAATCATTTAGTAGACACTTTTATCCAAACTGATTTATAAATGACATAAAAGGATAAAAGAAGCACTTCAAATCTCCAGAGAGCAGCAGCATATAGACGCAATGACAAGTAGTTTTTGTTTCTTTTTTATACATCAAGTCAAGCTTTATTGTCATTCTGCTACATGTGTGGAACGAAATGTCATGTCTCGCAGGACCACTGTGATGCATATTAAATAAACATAATCATAAATAAGAAAACAGCACTGGACGTAAGAGCTATTTTATACCTATACATAACTCGCATAATGGAGAGCTGACCTGTGTGAACCACACTAATAAGAACTGCACAATGTTTACCAGAACCATAGAGTGTTTATAAGAAAGAGTCTGGTGCATATGGAGAGCAAATGGGTGTGTTCGTATGCATGAGTATGATACATAAGATTACCTACATCTTATATTATTTGTAATTGTTTTATTTGGTGTTGGTTTGGTGTGCTATTTTCTTTGTAATTTTGAATATGTTGCAGTCAGATTTAGATTGAAATGTATTGTTGTTCTCACTTTTACGTGATGTATTGACTGAGCTTTTGTTAAACGATTTGTCGATAAACAATAGATTTTGTGTATTTTTTCTTATTCTTTCTGTGGGCAATCATATTAATTTGCTTTATGTTGTAGGCATATAAGGATGAGGTCATGTATGTGATTATTGTCTTATAAAGACTGTCTAACATCAAAACGTGTCTTGTGGTGATAACTTAAAATAGGCACACTACAAAAAATAGA